>NC_056728.1:1141003491-1141182974 GCF_019279795.1 Protopterus annectens | reverse complement strand
TATTTTATATATGTATATGTATAACATATATCCATGACATTTAGTGGAGTTATACCTTAGCAACAATGGTCACAACATCTTAGTGCAAGGGGATGTCATGTAAGTATTGCAGGTATAAATGTAGACTGTTGCTACTGTAACAGGGGTTGTCCTGACAGAAATGTGTTGGAAGTCACATCTGATATTGACATGTACGCCATTAGTTACTGACAGACATCATAAGATCATCATAGTGCAGTATCACAGAAATCACAGTAATGGTCTTGTGGAATACAGCAGAGATATGACCAATAAATGTGGACAGCCTGACACCCTCTAGTCAGTCCAGAGGTATACTCAGAACCCCTTAGTGCAAGACGTGTGGACCAAGCCTCACAAAGTGGATGTTTACAGCCATGTAAATGGGGATATCACGAAAATACTGGAATAGATAAGTTCACACGGTTTATGCATTCACACACTCCTGTCTGTCCTGACACATAACAACAGGAGAAGCAGAGGTCACAAGCCCCCACATACTACCCACTAGTTACTGACATACATCTGTACAGCATCCCACTGCTTTGTCAGAAATACACAACAGTTATGGTGGCCCAGCAACAGTACATCTGACAAATATCTGGACATAACATCACAGTGGGTAAGTACACTGATGTGCTAGGCTTGTCACAAAGCACTGTTCAAACTACAGGCAGATTGCCACAACACTGGCCTACATTTCTTATTGGGGAATACACATGTACCTGCAAATATAGCAGGCTCTACAGGCATGTAACAGCACAGAGTAACAGACACCTGTGTGAAAGGGCATACCCACAACCAATCTGAACACAGCCACAGTCACGTATGGTAAGTGTGCTTAATATTACAGTATATGGACTGTGTGATCAACACCATCCTCATATGTGCCACTCGCACATTAACCTTACATATACCGGGCCAATACACAGTGTATTCCGATGCCTGACTGTGGTATGGAACATGTGTCTGTCTGGCCCTATAAACATGTATGCCGATAGGGTATCATACACTAGAGCAGTATGCAACAACAGATAGAACAGGACCAAGAACAATGATATCTTCCACGGTCTGTACACAGGCCAAGGTACATATTCACAATAGAGACTCTGTCAGCAATCACCATAAGTACACAGACCTCACTACTGTACACACTACAACAAAATGTTCAGGTTTTGTCCTCAGTATATGTCCTACTATGCATAACATGTCTAGCAGTCTGATATCTCACTGGTGTATCAGGTATGTCAGTAAATAATGATGTAGTAAATATATGCACCTCTTACTGCATGAAATATGTACAAAGGTTGACAGTGCTGTGGCTGGAGGCACAAACACAGGCCCAATATTGACATGTTGCTGTGGTAAACTCATGCATTTACTGGTGTAACAGGGTTTGTTGTGACATATGTCTTCTGAGGGATATGAAGTCAGTAACTCACATGGCTGTCACCATGTACTGACTGCAATCCTCAGAGTATACTACTGCATTTCTAAAGATAGGACATGTGTGAGTAACACAACACATGTAAGACTCCAAACACTGGCCATTCTGCAGATAGCCCTACAGGTGGGAGTTTCCTCAACCACATAACACTGTCATGACAGATATTAAATCATGTAGACCAGCCATATCCACACAAACCCTGTTAAACCAACATTACTTCAAATGTAGAAGAGCATGACTTACATTCTGGCCATATGTCTGGAACATCCACCTCCTGTTTGTTGGCCTATCTCCACAGTGTATGTTGTAAGAGGTACATCCTACTACCCTCTGTGATGCTGTTTGCCAAACACCAACATGAAGTCCTGCTCACAGTGAATGAAAAGGGCCAACATCCACATGTTCTTAGTTATAGGAGTGTGTTTCCATGCAATTGACTGGGAATGATACCACAGTTGTTACACATGCAATCAGCTAGTGGGGTCTGCAATTCGTGCACAGGCCATTAGCTGATCATGAGCATCACTTACGAAACACAAGCTGCTGCCTAAGCAAAGCAGGTATACTTTTCCACATCCACCACAAAGGAGTGAGAGAGACAGACAGAGACAAAGTAAGAAAGGAAGGGGGTAGGAGAGTAAGAACTAAGCATGTTTGTGTCACACACTTACCAGTATGGGGTTTCAAATCCCTGCCTATGTATTGCTATTACATTTTTATGCAGTTATTGCATGTACCACATAGATTACATGTTAGGGAGCTGTCCAAATGTATCTTTGAAGGTGATTGACATCAGCAACAGTGATAAAGGTGGGATAAGGTAAGTATAGAACATGTGCCTGTCCACAAAAGCAGGTGTGAAGGAAGACACAACCACACTCTGTCAGGGACTCACACACATTATCACAGATGGCAGGGTCAGGATTAGAATTCCTAACTAAGTAGTTTGCTACACTACAGTATTAACCAGGTATCATATGCACCACAGAGGGTATCAGGCTGTTTTATGGGCAAAAGATATGTCAAGGTGACTGACATCAGAAGGCATGCTACAGTAGGGCAATGCAGTGTAGTGAGTGGGAATGGCTTCCAAATCATTAATCTCCACACACACACAGATTTGCTACTACTGACATGCATGGGTTCATTGCTTCACAGGTGTGTAGTAGTTGACTGTGCCAGAAGGCTGTACAAGGCTAGGCAAAGGGTATACCTTGGCAGCAGGCCATGTGGCAGTGGTCTGCAGTGTGGCTCAGGTGTGTAGTTCCTGGATTGGCCCACACTGGTGGGTATTGTATTCACTATCCACTCATGTAGTTTACTATTGCAGGTGGCCAGTGCTGTGCAATGCTTGCCATGTATGTGTTCTATAGTCCATAACATGGGCGGTGTCTGGGTTGTGCACATGTCCCACATGCATGTTCTGTGACATGTGGAGGTGTAGCTGGGGTGTCTGGGGCATGTTGTGTGGACAGATTGGCATCATCTGATGTGGCATTCCTGACCTCATGTGGTGATAACTGGCTATGGAACTGAGGTTGTGCCTGCACCTACACTGACAGCATGATACAGGTATTTATTGGTGTTAGTGGCATCTGTCCATACAGGGCATGTGTATAAGGCATGGTATTTACTGTGTGGGTTACATTTGCTGATTCTACAGCAGTGGCGGCTGGTGACTTCAAATCAAAGGGGGTCTGCAGGAGACAGCTGAATGGGTGGGGTCAATGGGAATGGGTGTGACCAACTAGAAAGGGGAGGGGCTATACTCAAAACCACAAAAACTTTAATTAAATATGCTGCCCTTGGTGCCAAACCATCATTATGAGAATCCAATCAAGACAAAATGAAGTGTAGAAGAAAAAAAATATTTCAGTCCATTGGAAACAAAAAGGATGTGAGGCATGAAAAAATAAATTACTTTTTAAATACATTACTGGAATGCCAGTCAAAATCAAGTATAAGAAAAACAAGCAGCACTTAACTCAAATCACTTCTCCTTGCACTCCAGTTCTAATTATAATTTATATTCAGCTTTATTAAAGTACCAAGTAACATGCTGAAAGTAGCAATCTCTGTGATACCCCCACTTGTAAAAATGTTTCTTATCCAAAAAAGACCTGCTGCCTGATAACAACTATCTACTTGTTTCATGTGGAAAACATGATCAAAGTAAAAAATGAAAAGCAAACAAGAAACAAGCTCAACATATATTGCTTAAAGGATTACAGCAAAGGCTATGGACCACACATGATAGATTGGCATTCTGTTTAGTTTGCAGGTAAAGCCTGTAATGAGCTGAACATAATGTAATCCTGTCCTTTATTACAAATACTGTCATATGCATTTCAATACCCAAGGCTTATACATTATAGGTTCATAGGTTGATACTAGGCTATCTGCCCTAGGGCATTTATAAACCTAGCCAGACTGGGTTTGGCTTTCGCCACCCTTTTAGATTAGTTAACTATGCCTCTGTATAGTAGGTCACAGAAGGTAGCCCTTTTAAGGTTAGTTTACTGTACCTCTGTCAAGCAGGGACACAGAAGAGATCCCAGGGGTAAACTTATGATCTCCCATCCACTCGTCAAGACTTCTCTTGAAGAGGATCAGTGAGGGGCTCTGCCTAACATGGATTGGGATTTTGTTCCAGAGTGAGGGGAGCCTCTGGGATATGAATCTGTCCCTCCAGCATGTCCTATTTATTTCTGTGCTGAGGTTCAAGTCCCTGGAGCGTGTAGCTCTAATGGATTTGGATTTCCTGAGGTGAAGCATGCCCATTAATTCTGGGTTGGACATGGCTTTATACATCAGACACAGATCGCCTCTGAGTAGGCGGTACGCAACTGAGTAGAGCTGGAGTTTCTTTAGCCGAACTGCATAAGGCATCTGTTTGAGCCCCTTGATCCTCTTGGGGAGGTACTTTTGGGGTCTTTCCAGTTGCTGCAGGTGTCAGGTAAAGTACATCCCAAATGGGGCATTGTATTCAATTATGGGCCTGATAAGTGATGAGTACAGGGGCACAATGACCTCTCTTGATCTAGATGTGAACCCTTTCGTGATACGGTGGGCTATATAGAAGGTCTTTCTAACCACTTTGGCAACGTGATTGTCAAAGGAGAGATTGCTATCTACTTGGGTCCCCAAGTCCCTAATTACTTCTTCCATACTTAATGGATTACCACCTATGTGGTAATTTGTGGGTACTTTGTTTTTCCCAAAGGGGATGACAATGCACTTTTTGGCATTTAGCTTTAGGCCATGGCTCTGGCACCAGTTATCCATCTGTGTGAGACCCTTTTGCAGGATGCTTGTGTCAGCCGGAGAGCTGATTATGGCACCCAGTTTGCAGTCATCTGCGAACTTGGTCAGCCATAGTCCACCCATGTTAGCCTGTACCTCGGCGAAATATATAACGAACAACAGAGGTCCCAGGACTGAGCCTTGTGGGACACCATTTGTAACTGGTTTAGAGTCTGACATGGCACCTGCTATTCTGACCATGTGGGTTCTATCCCTGAGCCAGTTTTCAACCCATCTTGTGACATAGGGGTTGATATTTAAGCTGGTGAGCTTATTTATGATGCCCGAGTGGGATATTGTGTCGAAGGCTTTTGCGAGGGCCAGGTAGGCTATGTGGACTACCTTCCCTTCATCTATGGCTTTGGTAACTGTTTCAAAGAAGTCAACCAGGTTCAAGAGGCAAGATCTACCCTTAACAAAGCCGAATTGGGTAGGATCCAGTGTCTGGAGGTTCCCAATTTCTTTGTTTATGATTTTCATGATGATACGCTCCATAGCTTTGCAGACCAGGCTAGTCAGGCTTATAGGGCGATAGTTTCCGGGGTCTGTTGTGGCACCACCTTTGTGCAGTAGGACCACTGTTGCTGCACGCCATTCCTTGGGTACCTATCGTGTGGTAAGGCTGAGATTGAACAGTGACTTTATATGAGGGTTTAGTTCTTGTTGAAGCGCATGTAAGATGCAGCCTGGGACACCGTTTGGTCCCATTGATGCTGTGCTTTTTGCTTTGGAGAGGGCAGCTCTCACTTGTGCATCTGTGATCTTAGAAAGGCTACACTCTGTTGGGATAGACATTTGCTCTTTTGGGGGGGAAGGGGGAGAGAAGTTTGCACTGAACCTTTCTGCCAGGATTTTGGCAATGTCTGTGGGTTCAGTGTATTTTTTGTCATTTTGCATTAACTCAGAGCATATCTGGGAGTTGCCTCCCAGGTTTCTGACATAACTAAAGAAGGCCTTGTGATTATATTTAGTGTCTTATGCAATTTTTCTTTCAAAGCTGGCCTTAGATGATTTTATGAGGGATCGTAGTTTCTTGCTAGTACTGATCAGAGACGCCTTCCCTTTTTGGAATTTTGCTCTATCATGTAGTAGCTTTCTCCTTCTGTTGTATAGCTTATTTATGGCCGGGGTCCACCAGACAGGTCTCCTGCCTTTGGAGGAGTGAGTCTTGGTTTTATTTGGGATAGCATGCTCCATGCATTCCTGTAGGTGTCCATAGAATGCTTTTGTAAAGGATTCTGCATTTTGGGCCATATTTTCCACTGGCTCTGGGGCTTTGAAGGATTCCACCTCGGTTTTGAGAAGTGTGAAGTTTGCTTTTGAGAAGTTCTTCACCGTGGTTTCCTTGGCTGGGGGTGGGGATGGAATATGGATGTCCAGTGAGATTTAGTTTATGGTCTGATCTTACCAATGAGGGGTATACCTCTGGTGTGGAACATAGAGACCCCATGTTGGTGATGACCAGATCCAATATGTTTTCCCCTCTTGTGGGAGTGGTGACCAGTTGTTCCATAGCATTTGAGTTTATAAATTTTAGGAACTGTTGGGCGAGGATGTTTGGGCTTGAGTAGTTTTCCCAATCAATTATCTAGTTATGTAAGTATTCTCTGCATGGCAACAACAGAAAGGCTTTCAATGTTGACAGTACTGCTTATTAAAACTTACTTGCATCTTACAATATCAGACAAGCTTACCTGATGGTCATTAAAGCACTGCTACTTAAACACAGAGCAAAAGGCACTTTCTGAATAATAATAAGCATAAATCAACAGTATAAAATATGACAGAAACCAGAACATTCTGCAAAATCAATGACAGATGAAAGGCCACTGTAGTACTTGTGTTTACCTTGGATGAGGGGGGGTAAATAGTCTGTACATTTACACTGCATAACTGCTCCTTGCCTTGCTTGGACACATCCGGAGTCACTACATGGTGGAGTGGGGTGCAACAATGTTACAATTTGAAATGTCTTTGGCTGACTGCGATGGCCCTGACACATTTGTCATACCTCTCAACCTCAGAACAAGACATCTGGACAAAGCCATACATAGAAGTGGGACAAAGGCCCAAAAATAAGGACAGTTTTTAAATATTGCTCTTATAAATTTAGAAAGATAATAGAATAGTAGGTCTTGCATTAGTATGAATTTTCTGAAAGGTACGAAATCTGAAACTCAAATGCCTTTCATTATTTTCTAACTTCAATCTTTAATGATTTGCCACTAATTTGCCCAAAAAACACAATTTTATGAAAAATGGACCAAAAATGTGATGCAAAAATATAAAATAGCCACACAATACAGCTGGGAACCTGTCAAAGAAGGGGCACTTTTTAATATTAGTACTGCTAACTTGAGCAGCTGACAAAATAAAATAATCTACATGCATTTCTGAAATAAAAGTAATCTATAACTGATTTTTACAGTTATTTATTAATTGTAAACCCCCCATGTTTTCTTCCTAAATTGCCATTTTGCAGAGGGATTATTAGGGGAAGAGAAAATTTTGAGCCAAAATCTGGGACAGTTGAGAGGTTTGGATATGCCTAATTCTATAAAGCAATTTTATTTGCACCTAACCTGTTAATGTAGGAAATCTGGACAAGGCCAAATATATTGGGGGAACATACAAACACTACTAAAAATTGCTCTTGTATAAACGTAAGACAGTTGATAGAATAACAGGTCTTGCTTTAGCATGCATTTTTCTGAAGGTTATGACGTAAAACTCAATGTCTGTCATTTAGTGACTTCATTCCTAAATGATTTGCCAGAAAACAAACATTTTATGAAGAACAAACCAAAAATAAGAAGCAAATATCTATTCATTCTGCAAAAATATGGACAGCTGAGAGGTATAGTTCAACCGGGGCTGTCTGAGTTTGCTGCCCTTCCCCTCTCAAAATCATGGTCAATTGGAGCCTCCCCCCTGCAACCAGTCCAATGTCCCATAGGTTCATAGGTTCATAGGTTCATACTAGGCTATCTGCCCAAGGGCATTTATAAGCCTAGCCCATAGTTATGTGGCTTTCGCCACCCCTTTAGTTTGAATAAAAACTATGCCTATCATTTTTCTGTGCCTCTGTCAAGCAGTGACACTGAAGTAATCCCTGGGGTATATCTGCGATCTCCCATCCATTGGTCAAGATTCCTCTTGAACAAGGCCAGCGAGGTGCTCTGACTCACATGTACCGGGATTTTGTTCCACAGCATAGGGAGTCTCTGGGTGATGAATCTGTCCCTCCAGCACGTTCTATTTATAACCGTGTCAAGGTTTAAGTCTCCGCCCTTGTGGTTCTGAGGGATCTAGATTTTTGAGGTGAAGCATATTCATCAAATCTGGGTTTGACATGGCCTTATATGTCAGGCACAGGTCACCTCTGAGCAAGCGGTATGAGACTGAATAAAGCTGGAGTTCTTTCAGTCGGGCAGCATAAGACATATTTTTGAGACCCTTTATCCTTTTGGTGAGGAACTTTTGGGGCCTTTCAAGCTGCATCAGGTGTCTGGTCAGATACATTCGAACGGGCATTGTACTCAATCATAGGTCTAATGAGTGATGAGTACAGGGGACGATGACCTCCCTTGATCTAGATGTGAATCCCTTCATGATCAGGTGGGCGATATAGAAGGTTTTCCTAACTACTTTAGCAACATGAGTGTCAAACGAAAGACTACTGTCAACTTGGGTCCCCAGATCCCTGATGACTTTTTCTGTGCTCAGTGGATTGTCACCTATATGGTAGCTAGGGGTAACCTTGTTTTTCCCGAAGGGTATGACTATGCATTTTTGGCGTTTAACTTCAGGCCATGGCTCTGGCACCAGTTATCCGCTTCTGTGAGGCCCTTCTGGAGGATATCTGTGTCAGATGTGTTTTCGACTATGGCTTCAGTTTGCAGTCATCTGCAAACTTTGTCAGCCATAACCCTCCTGTGTTTGCTTGTACTTCAGAAAAGTAGATGCCGAACAAGAGTGGACCCAGGACTGAGCCCTGTGGGACACCACTTGTGACAGGCTTTGAGTCTGACATGGCTCCAGCAACTCTGACCCTGTGGGTTCTGTCGCTTAGCCAGTTTGCAACCCATCTTGTGATGTATGGGTTTACATTCAAGCTGATGAGTTTTTCGATGATACCTGAGTGGGGTATTGTGTGAAGGCCTTTGCCAGGTCGAGGTAGGCTGTATGGACTGCCTTTCCTCATCAATGGCCTTGGTGACTGTCTCGAAAAAGTCAACCAAGTTTAAGAGGCAGGATCTGCCTTTGACAAAGCCAAACTGGGTTGGATCCAAAGTCTGCAAGTTCCCTATGTCTTTATTTATGAGTTCCATTATGATCCTCTCCATGGCTTTGCAGATAAGGCTTGTCAAGCTAATGGGGCGGTAATTTCCAGGGTCTGTGGAGGCACCGCCTTATGAAGTGGGACCACAGTCGCCGCGGCGCCACTCCTTGGGTGTATCCTGAGGTGAGGCTAAGATTAAACAGCTGTCCTAACTGTGGGTTTAATTCCTCGTTGAGTTCATGAAGCACACAGGGGACACCATCCGTCCCATGGATGCTGTGTTTTTGCCTTAGTGAGGGCAGTTCTCACCTGGACGTTGGAGATGTTTGGGGGCTACAATCCTCTGGAATAGATATCTCTCTTTTGGGAGAAGTTTGCACTGAACCTGTCAGCCAGTATGTTAGCAATGTGTGTAGGTTCAGTAATTTTCACATCATTTTGAACTAATTCTGAGCATATCTGGGAGTTTCCTCCTAGGTTTCTAACATAGCTAAAGAAGGCCTTATGATTGTCTTTAGAGTCCTTGGCGATTTTTCTCTCAAAATTTGCCTTGGATGATTTTATGAGAGCTCTTAGTTTTTACTTATAATGATCAAAGGTGTCTTACCTTTCAAGGATTTTGCTCTATCTTGTAGTAGCTTCCTCCTTTTGTTGTAGAGCTTGTTTATGGCTGGGGTCCACCAGACTGGACGCTTGCCTTTGGTACAGAGAGTCTTAGTTTTGTTTGGGATTGCCTGATCCATGCAGTCCTGTAGGTGCTGGTAGAAGGCATTTGTAAGTGATTCAGCGGTTTGAGTAATGTTTACCACTGGCTCAGGGGCCTTAAAGGAGACCACACTAGTTTTTAGAAGTGTGAAATCGGCTTTTGAGAAGTTTTTCACTGTGGTCTTTTTTGTTTCAGGTGGGGGCGGGATGAGGACCTCCAGCGAGATTAGTTTATGATCTGATCTCACCATTCTTGGTTATTTTGCCCCATTTACCATAAACACTGTAATGTGCATACTGTTTTACTTCTGCAATGATTTAGATTTCATTTGAAAGTTTTATTTTGCATTTTTACAGCACAAACCCCAATAGATATCTGCTAAACAGAGCAATGCAGTCTCACAATGAAAACAGACTTAGCATTAAAACTTCTCTGTCCTTGAAACTCACATGCATTGAAACAGCATTGAAACCCACATTCAAAGAAAATACATTTTGCCAGTGGCAGATAAAGATTAACTTTGGGCTGTTTTCAAATCATAGGTCCCTTTTGGGCTGTTTTCAAATCATAGGCCCCTTGAACATGAAACATACACATGCTCTTTGATACACCTTCCCAAATGTATTAAATTGTGTTCCTTGTACAATACAGTACAGTTGTTAGAGGGCATTTTAAATTTATTGTTTTGAACATTTTATCAGTAAACAATGAAACAAAATGCATGCACCAATGACAAAATTACCCAATTCAGAACATTTCCATCATAAAAGTCTACTCAACCTTCTACAGTCCACTAGTATCAGTAAATATGCACAATCTCTGAAGTAGTAAAAGTCATCTAAATAATTCCACATTAAAGAAATCTGTAACAATGAAGAGCTTGCTGCTAGCAAACAACTTTATATGTCATTGTTTATTCATCTACAAATAAAGTGCCTGTTGCCCTTGAGGAATAAATTGCCTATGTTGCATGCATTAAAAAAAATGATAAGCTAGTAATATTGCAATAGGGACTGTATGGCAAACTGATAACAGGTTCATAGTTACTACTCTATGTATCTTTGCCAAAAAGGACTGCAGCATCCACCCACTTTACAACACAGTACAGTATCAGCAATGCATCTATCTACTGTGGGAATAGAACCCACAGCCTTCTGCATCAAAAGCAAGTACACAATCTGTTGTGCTATGAACAATGCAAGTGGACTCAGAATAAGCAGCACTAAAGTTTTGTTCCCCTGCAGCTCTCAGCTCCTTGTAAAATCTACTCGACATGCAGTTGTATCTCTGAACTTTGCAGCACACGAAATCTGGAAAAAGCCGACATTTATGGGGGGGGGATACAAAAGCCCAAAAACCAGGGACACATTTTAAACATTGCTTGTATAATGTTGGAAAGTTGCTAGAATAAAATGCTGTGTTACCATCATACATTTCACTGCCACATCTTTAACCCAGGGGACCCTGTGCAAAACAGTCAGAGAAACATACCACTATGCCAAATCAGCTGTTTTTGTGAAAGAGAGGAAGCCAAACTTAAATGGCTACCATTTAGTGAATTCAGTTCTCACCATAGCTGTCAACTCTTGGCACAAAACACCTGAACAAAGCCAATAATGGGGGAATAGTCCCCAAACATATTCAGTGAATTCAGTTCTCGCCATAGCTCTCAACCTCTTAGCAAAAAACATGTGAACAAAGCCAGTAATGAGGGGGGGGGGATACAGCCCCCAAACATTCAATGAATTCAGTTCTCACCATAGATAACTCTCAACCTTAGCACAAAATACCTGGATGAAGCCAATAATGGGGGAATACAGTCCCAAAATAGGGACAAATTTCAAATACCCATGTTATAAACTTAGACAACTGCTAGATTAAACAGTTTTGTGTTACCATGTACTTTCTGAAGAATATGAAGTCTGAAATTCAAATATGTTATTTTTAAACATTTAACCAGGAAACTAGTCTGACTTGGAACAAAAGACAATTTTCAGCAGAGCAGGGAGAAACTCCAAACACATCTTTGTAAGATGGGAAGACATGCAGACTCCACACAGAAGGCACCCCAGCCAAGAATCAAACCAGAGAACCTGTAGCTGTCAGGCAGCAATGCTACCAGTGCACCACTGCACTACAGACTTTGCAAGGAAAAATGTAGATACAGAAACCACAGATTTTATGAGGAACAGAACAAATATGAGGCAAAAATCTGCAAATTTTTTAGAAATGGTGGTGGATAGGGAATTCACGTCCTTGCCACCTGCATTCAAGGTACAGGGTTCAAGCCTGAGTATCTCTACCTACCACCATTTGTTCTCTCTAGCCACCAGTATATAGCAACTGGGGCATTACACACACACACACACACACACACACACACACACACACACACACACACACACACACACACACACACACACTTTGTTCAGCAGTATAATTCATGTCATGAAGCCTTCACCAAACTGCTGTACAAAATGTGTTCAGTAGTATAATCCACACCTACCCATTTCACGAACGAAGCCCACAATCCAGCCAGTGACCAAACACCTACTCGAAGCCTTTGTCCAGCAGTATAATCCACATACTCATGAACGAAGCCCACGCAGCAGTGAAATTCCTGTGAGAGCAGCTCACTCATTGGTTCTGCCTGCAGCTGAAGCATTCCAGAGCTCCTCTGTTCTGTGCTGTTGTCACTGCACAGATTCCTGGGTATCTCACAGCACAGATTGCTGGGTACCTCTTTGTCTGTATCCGGACTGCTGATAAAGGCAGTCTGAGTTCTCTAATGCGTTCTGCGCATGCGCAGAGGAGTCGGGACTCGTGTTTTTTTTTCTTCCGTTTTTGTTTTCTTGTTTCACAGATTTTTTTTGTTTTTTCTAGGTGAGAGGGCTGCAGTCCAATAGCATGAGCCACCCCTGTTGTTGCAGGTGTCCAGTGGGGAACATAGCAAAGGACCACTGTAAGCAATTATTTGCCTATTGTAGGGATGCAACAGGATGCCATGTCCTCTGTAGTCCACTGCAATCACACCATGGTTACTATCTGTGGGCAATATACAGGGAACTACCAATATAGTGGTTGTTGCTCAGCCAAGTATGTTTGTATATGAGACATGGGTGGAGAGTGTTCTCTGGGTAATACAAGGGTTGCCTATATTCTTCACTAATTCATAATGTCACATGTAGGGGTATGGATTGTCTACACCAGCCTCTCTGCTGTTTGACATCTGTTGTCCTTGTAAGGTGGACATTGTGCCATATAGCAGGGCCTCAATATAAGAAATTTGCAAAGCCTGCCCCACAATGAGTCCTGTTATTACAAAATCACAGCTTCCTCCACACAGGATACTGATGACAAACACACACACTTGACAGTACTGAGATTTGAATCCCCTACCTAGCTATGTATTGCTACTTCAGTGCATTGCATTTATAGTACGCGCCACAGAGCTTATAGGGCTAGCCCTTCCCCAAAGGTGTATTTCAAGGTGAATGACATCAGCAGGCTTGCCAGAGTAAGGCAATGGAAAGTGTAGTGACTGTGACTGGCCTCAAAAGCATTGATCCCTACACATGCACACAGACAAACACACACACAGTCTCACAGTTGCCATGTCTGGGATTAGAACTCCTATCTAACTAGTACATCACACTATAGTATTACACAGTTATAGCACATGCCATGGCATTTATAGGGCTTATCCCTTCTCCAAAGATGTATTTCAAGGTGAATGACATCATCAGGCTTGCCAAAGTAGGGCAATGGAAAGTGTAGTGACTGTAACTGGCCTGAAAAGCATTGATCCCTACACACACACACACACACACACACACACACACACACACACACACACACACACACACACACACACACACACACAGTTGGAATGTCTGGGATTAAAACTCTTTCCTAACTAATACATCATACAATACCATTACACAGTTACAGCACGCACCACAGAGTTTATATGGCTAG
Organism: Protopterus annectens; assembly: GCF_019279795.1. Taxonomy (NCBI): domain Eukaryota; kingdom Metazoa; phylum Chordata; order Ceratodontiformes; family Protopteridae; genus Protopterus; species Protopterus annectens. The sequence continues at coordinate 1,141,169,240 of NC_056728.1, read as the reverse complement.
CTCTTCCCCAAAGGTGTATTTCAAGGTGAATGACATCAGCAGGCTTGCCAAAGTAGGGCAATGGAAAGTGTAGTGACTGTAACTGGCCTCAAAAGTATTGATCCCTACACACACACACACACACACACACACACACACACACACACACACACACACACACACACACACACACACACACACACACACACAGAGTCTCACAGTTACCATGTCTGGGATTTGAACTCCTACAAAACTAGTACATCACACTATAGCATTATGCAGTTATAGCATGCACAACGGAGCTTATAGGGCTAGCCCTTCTCCAAAGGTGTATTTCAAGATGAATGACATCAGCAGGCTTGCCAAAGTAGGGCAATGGAAAGTGTAGTAACTGTAACTGGCCTGAAAAGCATTGATCCCTACACACACACACACACACACACACACACACACACACACACACACACACACACACACACACACACAGTTGGAATGTCTGGGATTAAAACTCTTTCCTAACTAATACATCATACAATACCATTACACAGTTACAGCATGCACCACAGAGTTTATATGGCTAGCTCTTCCCCAAAGGTGTATTTCAAGGTGAATGACATCAGCAGGCTTGCCAAAGTAGGGCAATGGAAAGTGTAGTGGCTGTAACTGGCCTCAAAAGTATTGATCCCTGCACACACACACACACACACACACACACACACACACACACACACACACACACACACACACACACACACACATGCAATCTCACAGTTATGTCTAGGATTAGAACTCCTACCTAACTAGTGCATCACACTATAGCATTACACAGTTATAGCACGTGCCATGAAGCTTATAGGACTAGCCTTTCCCCAAAGGTGTATTTTAAAGTGAATGACATCAGCACATTTGCCAAAGGAGGGCAATGGGGAGTGCAGTGTGTGTGAATGGGCCATAAACCATTCATCTGCAAGCACACACACAACAATCAGTCACACATAGGTTTACATTTGACAGGACAGTCTATATAACTGCTAGATGAATAATGACTTGTACAGTCATGTTACACAGTTATCACAAGCACCACAGACACTATAGTGCTGAGGGCTACCAGAAGCAAATGTCTACAGTGATAGACATTTGCACATCATGGGGTATTGGCCAATTGGATGTGTGCTGGGTGGGACAGGCCTCATGATGGGAAGCTCTTTGTCACTGTCTATCACTCTCTTCCACACATTTATGTATCTGTATGTTTGGCCTATTATAGTGTGTTGTCCTTGGATATATGTGTGTATTCCTATCCGAGGTGTGTGCAAAGCATGACTGGTGTGCAATGTGGAGTGTCTGCATAGACATCTGTGACTGACAGATATGTATAGTACACTGTTGTTGCCAGACATGGGCTTCATTTCTGTAAGTGTGGGAGCATGCCCAGTATGACCGTACAGAATTTTGTTGTCAGACATGGGCTTCGTTTCCTCCAAGTGTGGGAGCATGCCCAGTATGACCTTCTGTATTGAATGTGTGAATCCATTCCAGGTAGGTTTTACTCCAGTGCAGGTATTTGTGTTCTACACCTACAGCTAGCAACCTGTCTCTGCGGGATATCTGTAGATTGGTTGACAATATGGGGTCACAATGGGCAAAGGATAGTGGGATACTATAACTAATTGTGTCTGTGCTGCTTCTGCTGCATGGTTTTGGTGTTAGCAGTGATATTCAAACATATGTACTGTTTTACACTGTGGTGTTTTATGTCATCAACTACTGACAGGTATACGTATTTGCTTGTAGTAATTTCCTGGGGAGCAAAAGATGAATGAAGCTGTGTCCAGTGTTGTGGTCTGCAGCCTATATATTCTTGCACAATCATTGCATTCTGGAGGGGAGCTGCAGACACTTGCTGATGGGTCTGTGTAAATGGTTCTGCACCTTGGTACTGTGGTGGTTGATGATCCCATGCTTGTACATCTATCAACGTGACAGAATGGCCATATCCTGCTGTGGCCATACCTCACAGTTGTACAGATTCACATAGGTTACCCAGAGGCAGAGCTCATATTTCTGGTCATTTCCCCTTCACATTGTGGTTTATGAGCAGGTTTGTAGCCACCCATTCCTATGTTTGCAGGCAGGGATAGTATGTGCACACATCTGAGTTTCAGACTTCACACACTCCATGGCATCCATGCTTCTACCCCTCTTCTGTTATTCTAGCCTCTTCCGAACATTATGCAAATGATATCTGATAAGTATCCCTATAGTTATCACTTCATCCCAGCAGTATTTAGGGGTTGGTCCACAGTTCATGCAGTAGGACATGGTGGACATGCTACTGGGATTTGTCGACATGGCCTTGCATTTCTGTTCTGTGGACCATGTTATGTCATTATTTGGGAGTCCATGCAATAACATACATTGGCAATATGGGTGAGACACAGGCCTTTGACAGAGGACTGCAGGGCATTTGGTAGTGATGCAGGCTAGTGCATTGTGTCACTCCTACAGTCCCATATTGCAAGCCACTGTATTCCTCCTGGGGTGACAGGGTAGGTGTACAAGGTGTTAATGTCAATAGTTTCTGTCTTTATTGATCCATTGGTGTGGATGCTGGCAGGGTGCTGCTTACAGCTAGTGACACACCTGCATGGGACACCTCTTCAGCATGCTGCATTGTGTGGCTATTCCCATACAGAGGTGGGGGTCATATTGTGCTCATTCCAAACAGCAAGGATATGACCTGTGAGCTATCCGTGGCTGATGGTGGGGTGAGCTGAGTGCATGTGTGCTATGGAAGCTACTTGCAACTGACTCACAGATATATGTGGGGCCTTCCACTTATGCTGGGACATCAGCAGTTTCTCAGTATTTCATACCTGTGCCTTTTGTAGTCTGCCAGTGTTTGGCCAGACTACATCAGTATTCTATAGTACACAGCCAGCTAATGTGCTGCTAACCTGTATGTAGAATTCCAAAGGTCGGTCCATTTGACAGTAACATTTTATACACTCTCTCTGTCTAGGGTACTTCCACCTGTGCAGTGTTTGTATGTCTGGGCCCGCATTCATGCCATGTCCATCTTTCAGATGGTGACAGATATTACATCTGAACAATTAGTATGGATTACTGCTGGATTGTATCTTGCTGGGATGCATTGTGTTTGGCACTGCAGTTGTGAGAACTTGGCCCTGCCATTAACAGTATTGGCCATTGGCCACTGGGACCCAACCCTCCATGCCTACATGCTGACCACTTTCACACAATATACAACACACAACAACCTAACAAACAGAGACCTGCATATTGTACATGTGCAACAATCTATCCTGCTACTTTGGCCAGCTCAGGTAATCTGTGCTCTACTGTTATTATACCCACACGTACATGTTACTACATTTCTACATAGGATTGTGTGTGTGGGGGGTACACCTGACAACTGTACTGGTATTTCAGGTACAATGTTGGCTTCTGTTTCATTCTGTATTTTAACCTATCATGCAGACTAGAGGCATATCAGTGTAGTACAGTTCTTAGGTTTTATTGACCTACATTTCAGTTTCAGACTTCTTAACCTTCAGAACTAACATCCCACTGCCTGACCTGTTGTAGTCTGTCTGTGTAGGTCTGGAGGGGGCTGTTCTTTGTAGCCATCAATCAAAGGCCTTAGTACAGCCTTTTTGAGTTTATCTAAACCTGTCCTGCTGGCTGAGACTATTGTTGGGTATTGTTGCTTAAAATTAGACCTGTTAGTAACAGCCTGTATTTAATTGTTGGAACCTGTGTTCTGAGAGACTGCCTTCCAAACTATCTGCAAATATACAGAGCTGAGTTTATTTTTTTGGTTTTAGAGTTTGTTAATTGTTGCTTAGATCTCGGTTGAAATTATTGTCTCCCTGTTCTGAGAGACTGTTTTCCAATCTATCTGCAAATATACAGAGCTGAGTTTATTTTTTTGGTTTTAGAGTTTGTACTGTTAATTGTTGTTTAGATCTCAGTTTAAACTGTTTTGTCGCACCCACCCTCCCTATTTCTGGTTTGTAGTTTAAATTTGGTGGCTTTTGCAGTTATCCGCCCCACTGTAGATTTGATCTGAGGCACTCCCCCAGTCCCATTTCTTTACCACATTCTACCTAATAAACTCTCTTCACTTGCTTTTATTCCTTTTTAATTTAATTGCATTTTTTAAACTGTGTTTGGTCTAATATTGCTACATACTCAAGTGTGCTAGCTTGCACTGCATGTGAATTGTTTTTATTACTGTTTTTGCTACTTTTCTGTATAAAAAAACAAAAACAAACAAAAAAAAACTGTAAGCCTGTTTCCTACCTTTCCTGTAACTAGTGTTCCAGATACAGATTTGCTGTATCCAGGACTGTATGTAAGCTTATGAGCCCCCCAAGTCTTTCTGTGTTGGAGGGAAGCCTTCTAGCTTATCAGTGGGAGTGCACTAGGTAACCTGTCTACCACGTAAGGAGTGGTTCTGGCCCAGAAATCATAGTTATTGGCCGTTTGGGCAATCTCTTCCATCTCTCTCAACTTTCTGATTTGAAAGCCTGCATTTGTACTTGTTTCTGTCCTGTAACTCGTCTAGTGCAGATGCAGATTCTTAGTTTTAGCACTTAAATTTGCTTATTCATGCTCAGCACTTGTTCAGAACTAGTAAGCACTAAATAAGCTACTAATTACTATAGCACTCAACCTTCCTCATTACCTAGAGGAAAACAGTTTTTGTACTTACTTTTCTCACTTGCTTAGAGAAAAACAGCTCTTGTACTCACTTTCCTCACTTAGCTAGAGGAAAATATTTTTTTATTCAGGCATGTCCAAGGGTCAGCTCCCAGTGTTCTCTCTTGTCTATCTGATGAAGCTGGGCATCTGGAGGCAATGTAGAAATTGCCTCATGTACACAGACAACCCTCTCCTCCTACCACCCAACACTACAACCTGTGAGAGATGCACTTATCTAGCCAAACTGGAGGTAAAGCTCTCTCCAACCAAGACTGAACTTGACAGTCATGAGGAGAAGGTAAACATTTGCACCACACCACACTCATCACATAGCCTCACTAAATCCACACCACCAAAATCCACACATAGTAATACAAAAACATTCATGGAGGCTTTCAATAATAACCTGTCTAAGCAACAGAGACCTCCAAAGCAGAAACACAAGCAACCTCCATCCCCCAACACAACCCAAATGACACATAGCCCACAGACTCAGTGTGCCACTCAGCCACAGCCAATAAGGCAAAACAATGTACCGAACACACTAGTCATAGGTGACTCTATAGTCAGGCATACTGATGTCCCACTCACCAGGCTAAATAAGGAGAAGGTTACTGTCAGCTGCCTTTCGGGTGCCAGGATCCGCCTCATACGCCACGCACACAGGTCACTCCACAACAAGTACAAATATAACTCTGTCATTGTCCATGTAGGTGTGAATGACCTTAGATGTACCTCCCTGGACTACATGAAAAGAGACATGGAAGAGCTCTCCGATCTTGTAGCCCAGGCAGGTATGACCCTAGCCCTGAGTAGCATTCTGCCATCACCCAGAATGATACCGCAGTACAAGGACAAAATGATTGACTTCAACAATTGGCTAAGCCTCTGGTGTCATTCTAAGGGGATCTGGTATCTGTCTGCCTGGGATGACATGGTCGACAGACCACGATGCTTTGCCACAGATGGCCTGCACGTGTCGCCCCCTGGGATTCCGGATACTGGCTAAGGCTCTTGCTGCCCCTATAGTGCCTTTTTTAGGCAAGGTTCAAATGACAAATTCACCACTGTAACAGGAACAGGCAAGCAAAAACTGAGGGTAATGCTACTCAGTGCTAGAAGTCTAAATCTCAAAATGCACTCACTCGAGGCACTCCTTAAAATGGAGAACATTGATATCTGTGCAGTGACTGAGACCTGGTTCAAAGCTCCAGAGAGCACCCCTGCACTACCAGGCTATAGCTCATACCACACCTTTTGGCCATGTAACCTGGACCGAAACACCAAAGGTGGAGGTGTGTCTATATTCATTAAGGATATCCACACCTCCAGGCTAGTTGCTCAACATAATGCATCCGAGGTTATCCAAGTGCAACTAACTCTGGGCAAAACTGCAATCCAAACTGTAGCTTGCTACAGATCCCCCACCATGCCCCAGGATTCTCACTCCTCTTTTCTTGATGTACTGGAAAATATTAGGGTTCAACCAAACACCCTAATAATGGGCGACTTCAACTACCCCACCATTAATTGGGAAAACTACTCATGTACCAACTCCTTAGCTCAACGCTTTCTGGAATTCATAAACTCCAATGTCCTGGATCAACTTATCCACACCCTCGCCAGGGGCAACAATATCCTAGACCTAGTCATTACCAACATGAGTGACCGGTGTTCCACACCTGAAGTCAACTCCTCGTTGGTCCGATCCGACCATAAGCTAATCACCCTTGATATCCGCATTCCGTCCCCACCCCCCATTAAGGAAACAATGGTAAAAAATTTCTCCAAAGCCAACTTCATGCTTCTTAAGACAGAAGTGGTGAACTTCATGACACCCATGCAGATGGACAATACAGTTACAACTGCTGAATCCTACACAAATGCACTCTATAAGCACTTACATGAGTGCATGGATTGTGCTATCCCAAACAGAACCAAGACGCTATCCTCCAAAAAAAGGAAGCCAATCGGGTGGTCCCCTGCCATAAACAAACTGTACAGCAGAAGGAAGAAACTGTTGCAAAAGAGAGTAAAATCCCATGAGTGGAGGAGCTCCCTGGTCAGCCCCAGTAAGAAGCTGAGATCCCTTATAAGATCCTCCAAAGCTAGCTATGAAAACAAAATCGCCACTAATTCTAAGGACAATGACAAAGCATTCTATAGCTATGTCAAGAATCTCAATGGCAACACCCAGATCTGCTCTGAGTTACAACACAATGGCACGAAAATTACAGAACCAACTGATATTGCCAACATCCTGGCAGATAGGTTCAGTGCTAACTTTACCCCCCCCCCTCACCTCCTAAAGGGCCATTATCTATATAGGAATAATGCAGAGTCCCTGTAATCACAACCACGCAGGTAAAAGATGCACTCTCTAAAGCCAAAAACACAGCATCCATGGGACTGGACAACATCCCAGGCTGCGTTTTACACAAACTTCAGAACAAACTGGCTCCCCACTTAAGCACCATGTTCAATAATAGCCTTGCATCAGGCTTTATGCCCATTGAATGGTGCATAGCAATAGTTATCCCACTCCATAAAGGGGGAGCCACCATTGATCCTGGGAACTATTGACCTATTAGCCTGACGAGCCTGGTCTGCAAGGCCATGGAACGTATCATCATGGAACTCGTAAACAAAGACATTGGTAGCCTCCAAACTCTGGATCCCACCCAGTTCGGGTTTGTGAAAGGCAGACCATGCCTTCTGAACCTGATTGACTTCTTTGAGGCAGTCACCAAAGCTGTAGATGAGGGTAAGGTGGTTCAAACAGCCTATCTTGACCTTGCCAAGGCTTTCAACACCATCCCCCATTCTGGAATTATAGCTAAACTCACTAAACTAGGTATAAATCCCTATGTCACAAGATGGGTTGCCAACTGGCTCACTGACAGAACCCACACTGTAAAAGTTGCAGACCCCAAATCTGATCTCAAAGCAGTGACAAGTGGAGTACCACAGGGTTCCGTCCTGGGACCTCTCCTGTTTGGTATCTACTTCTCTGAAGTACAGGTTAACACAGAAGGCCTCTGGCTAATGAAGTTCACAGATGACTACAAACTAGGAGCCATAGTCAAGTCCCCAAATGATGTGGACATCCTACAGAAGGGCCTCGCTGAGACAGATGCCTGGTGTCAGAGCCATAGCTGAAGTTCAGTGCCAAAAAGTGCAGTGTCATCCCCTTTGGTAAAAACTCTGTACCCATGAATTACCACATAGGCAGCAATCTACTTAACACCAAATGTGTGATAAGAGACCTCGGGACCCAGGTGGACAGTAGTCTCTCCTTTGAGAGTCACATCGCCACAGTAGTCAGTAAGTCCTTCTACGTGGCACACCTCATCATAAAATGGTTCTCATCCAGGAAAAAAGAGGTCATTGTTCCCTTCTACTTGACACTCATTAGTCCCATTATAGAGCACAAAGCCCCTTTTGGAATGTACCTCATAAGATATCTGCAGCAGCTGGAAAGGCCACAGAAGTACCTCACAAAGAGGATTACTGGCCTCAAACAAATGCCCTACACTGATCGCCTCAAAAAACTCCAGCTTTACTCCTAAGCATATCGCCTACTCCAAGGTGATCTTCGCCTAATGTATAAAGCTATGTCAAACCCAGAACTGTTGGACATGCTACACCTAAAGAAATCCCAATCCCTCTGAGCTACATGCTCTAGGGACCTAGACCTTGTCACCACAATAAACAGGACATGCTGGAGAGATAGATTCCTGTCCCAGAGTCTTCCCATACTCTGGAACAGGCTACCCATCTATGTCAAGCAAAATTCTTCATTAGCACTCTTCAAGAAAAATCTTGATGAGTGGATGGGAAATAGGAAATACACCCCAGGGATCACTTCTGTGTCTCTGCTCGACAGTGGCACAGGAAAATAACTTTCTTGGGTGGTGTAAGCCAGGGAACCTTGTTGACTAGGCTTACATAGGCCCTTGGGCCAATAGCCTAGTACCTACCTATGAAACTATAAACCTATGTGAGCCTCACTGACATGCATGCGTGTGTCCTGTGGACACATATTGGGCCCACCACATGTCCTGCAGTGTGTTTTGTCACCTTGTGTAGTACTGCCTACTGTGTTGACACTGGTATTTGTTAAGGATTTCATGCTACCAATATAGGTGTCTACTATCTGCTGACATCCCATTCAGCCACCCGATTCCCTTACATGCTCACATCCAAACCATAGATACAAGTAACAGAACATACTACTACATTCAGCAATTGATAGTGAGAGTGACTTACCTTGTGGCTTTGCCAGTACTGAGTATGGTGCTGGAGGGCTATGTTGGATGCACATAGTACACTCCCTATACATGGTTAAGCACAGGTAGTGTCATGTTTGGCATCCCTTTTACTGTATGTGTGAGTCAGAGAGAGGTGTCATTCCCTGAGTTCCTACTGTGTCAGTTTATGTGCTATGCGCTGCCTCTTTGACAAGGCCTGGGCATACTGGGCATGCCTCCTTCAGCCTACAGGGGCAGGCTCAGGTTGTTGTTCCTCCAAGTCACTCTGTGCCTGTGCTGGCCTTGGCAATGGTGGTGGCTGTGTGGCCCTGCCCCATGCTGTTCCTGCTGCAGCTGTTTCTGCAGGATCATATTGTGTAGTATGGCACATACAATAACAATTTCAGTACATATAGCTAGTGAGTACTGCAAGGCTCCACCAGATATGTCCAGGCACTGGAACCATGACTTGAGCATCCCAAACACATGCTCTATTATGATTCTGGTCTGTGCATGTGCCTCATTATGGAGTTCTTGTTCGTGTGTGTATACATTTCTGATGGGTGTCATCAGCCACGGCTCCAGTGCGTAACCAGCATCCCCCACTAGGTGGCCATATGGGATGTCCCCATTAGCAAATCTCTGGCACAGCCGCATCATATACTAGATGTCGGAGTCGTGATAGCTTCCAGGGATGCCAGCATGCACATTCATTATAATGCCCTGGGCATCGCACATGACCTGGCAGTTGATGGAGGGGAAGCCCTTGCGGTTTATGTAGACTCTACCCCGCTCACTGGGTGGTGCTTTGATGTGTATGTGTGTGCAGTCTATAGCACCCACTACCTCAGGGTATTCTGCTATTTGGTGGAAGAGACGCATATTGCTGGTCAATGCCTCATGGGTGTTGAGGAAATATATGTGCTCATCGGCATGTGCTGACATGGCATCGAGAACTGGTGGACTACCCTGGATGCTGATGCCTGTGAGATCCTCATGATATCCCCAGTTGGCCTTTGGAAGGTAACTGTGGCTAGTATTCTTAAGCCTACACATACCTTGGTATCCACTGGGATGGGTTCCTCTCTGTTGGTTCTGTGTGTGAGGTGTGGCCGGCACAGCTCAACAATTTGCTTTAGGAGGTCCCTGTCTACCGTACAGCGCTCCATTATATCCATCTCATGTAGCCCCTGGTAGGGTACCCTGGATTTCTACACTATTCCCCTTCTCCTCACTGTGGGTTGGTCATCAACATTCTCATCCTCACCACCCTCAGCCTCTTCCAACTGTTGATTTGTGAGAGCAAATGCAGCCCCTATCATTTTGTTGCTTTTGTTAGGTAAAATTTCCCTGTTTGTGTACACCGGTGGTGTAGAGTTTGTGGGAAAAACCAGAGGGAAAGGTGTTTGCATAGTTTATAGTACTGTGCTGGGCTGGGCTGCTGCCTGTGTAATTGGCTGATTCTGATGCATTTCACCTGCCAGCTATGCTAGTGTCCCTTGATTACCTTCCTACTGCTATTTTATCTTTCCATTGCCTTCCTGTTTAAGCCCCGAGGCCCACCACATAAACACAGTGCTCAGATGTGAATGGAGCTGCTATTTCCTGGTTTATTTATATATACTTTTTGTTTAAAACCCGGTGGGCGGCGCGCACTTCCGTTTAGGCAATGTAAATACTGCTAGGCAGTTTCAGACACACACCCTTCTTTAGCTCTGCTAAGCTAAGGGCAAAGCTGAGCCACAGTGCTCCAGTAAGCTTACAGTATGGCTGACACACCCCTCTATGATGTCAGCTAACTCTTAGGCTTGCACCATGGTTTTCCTGCACCTACACGGTTGGGTGCTGGCTAGCAATGAGGGGAAATCTGTGATTCAGTATCATTCTCCTCATTTGCATAGAACTGACTGCTAATGCCTAGTTACAAGTCTAACACTGAGCCTTCCCCCTTAGCAACCACTATTCAGTGGCCTTGTTGTCTTCTGTGTGCCATTGACTATAATGGCAAAATTCTTATTTTGCCTAAAAAGCTTTTTTCAAGGTTTTATTTTTATTTTCGGGCCAGTTCCGTTTGCGTCCTGCTGCCCTATGCTTAAATGTCTGAAATTGGCCCAAAAAAAAAAAGTAATTTTTTGTTATTTTGAAACTATTTTCCATGCCAATAGCCATGTATCTGGCCATTGGCATGCCTTCCACATTATATACACCCTTTATTTGGAGCTGTCATGGCTCGGTTTTGTAGTTTGCAGAAATGTACTTGGTTACTAGCCGAATACATTTCTATAAGTTGTACTAATCCTGCACGGATGGCTGCCTGCTTCCTGAATCGCTAATTCACCTCATTTGCATGGTTTTCACCTGCAAATGGGGTAATCAGCATACAGGAGCTGTGTCCGTGCAGGAATAGTGCAGGAGCGCTCCTGCATGTCCCAGGAGCTTGTTTCTGGATCTCTCGGTGGCCATATTGCCTCCAGCAGCTCTTGCACTATTCCTGCAAGCTGTGCAGAGCTTGCTGAATCCTGGGGATTGTTTTAAAGTAAAGCTGTTGCAAAATTGTAAATTGTGGAAAAATACACAGAAACCTTTTTAAATAAAAGATATCTATATTATATGCAGTTTATGAGGTAACAAATATACAGGATTATGATTGTGTTGCTAATCATACCTTGGTTATTATATGTTGAAGACATGGATGCTAAGAAATTCATGTCAAGATCAAAGGAAACAGGTGCTTTTTATTATTTCTTCCAGTTGGTTTCTTCAGTGCAATACTTTCTTAAATGTTTCTGTCTGTTATTTTGTCTCTAGCAATGCAGCAGTTGCTTTTTTTTCCTTGTAATATTTTAAAAAAGTTCATGTACAGGATACAATGTTTGTCTTATCATTTTCAGCTTTTGTGGCATTCTTTCAAACAAATATTTAAAAATATAATCTGAAACTGCAATGACATTAGTAAATCAGTTTCTTTCAAATATAAATGTAATTTATTTTCTTTATTTATACTTGTTAACTAGGTAGATAAGCTAATCCTAGCAAAAACTTATACTCTTAACCAGATACATAAATGTCTAAACATATAGACAGCATGCAATACAAGAGTTACAGCATGAAATATGTACAACTAAGAAGCCACATTAAGACAAAACATATATCTGCTATAGGCTTTAACTTAGACAAGGCATAGCATAATAATTATAAACCAATACAATCAGTCGCTAAGGTACATGATCACGTCAGTAAATCATTAGGAAGACAGTTACATAGAAATGCATCTTTTATAAATAGTACGGCAATACTTATGTGACTAAATGCATAAACAATCTATGCATGATCTTTGAAGCATGCACATTTTATATACTTTTTTTTTTTTTTTGGTTATTCTCAAACTGCATTCGTAATGTGTTGTAATGCTTTTTCTACACCAAGTGCTGTCCAAGGAGACATCTAAGCAGTAAATTGAGATAGTAACCAAGTAACAAAAGTAGGAGAGAGAGAGAGCCCGAGCTTAAGCAGCAGTTTGGAGCTGAAAAATATCATCACCCAAGGGAGCTAAGTAGCAGAGTTCATATGATGCTAAATACTGTGTGATTATGAAAACCATTAGCTCTAGAATGTTCTGTTGTTTGATGTGTCATTTGCTTATGCAATCTGTTTACCTGCTGTAAAGCCTAGTAGCCTGAAGTAACAGTAAGTTTTCCCCAGAGATTTGTAAGCTACTTCTGGAGTGTAGTTATTATAAATACGACGATCTGCATTGATATTTATTTAGTCCATATCTACTTTACCAGTTCAAAACTGTGGTCCAGTCAGCTGGACGTCTGCTTGCTTATTTATAGAAAGACAACTGGACCACATGTGTGTTTGCATGTATATATTTTCACTGTAAATTAATTACACTAAACCAAATAAAAATGAAAATCAGTGAAAATACCAAATAAAGCAAGCAAGTAAGTAATCTAACATATCACACTGTGAATAATTAAAAATGCATAAGCAGGTGACAAGTCCGGGAATTAGTGTAGTGAGGTCCCTGCTGTAACATCGAACTGCAGAATATCACTGCACAAAACATTGAACCAACTTTTCATTGAAAAATGGTATTTCCTGGGATTGGATGTTTTCCCTTCTTCCAATGTGGAGCGATCTTGCTGTTGGTGCATATAATATTTAGGGGGCTATGGAGGGTACAGGGGGACTTGCCCCCTTGTAAAAAATATTTTTTGTGTTGACAGCTCTTTGATTAAAAGTCTATTAGATGTTTTGGGCAGCGATATTCTGCCATTCAATATTATGGCAGTTTACTATCACAGCATAGGCTCAGTGTAGAGGATTAAGGCTACAGTATAATAAAAAGCTCCTCTTGAAATTCAGTGTTTGATCTCCTCAGCCTCCATTTGCCTATTGTGTGACTCACATCAAGTCAGACGTTACTCCTGTGTTACCTCTGAAAAGAGGATTGTACCTAATGGGCTTACAAAGTAAACAAATAAATGAAATTGTGAAATTAAATGCATTTTGCATAAAACTTGTAGTAAAACATCTGTGGCCAACCACATGACCCATTTATCACATACTTCATCATATATGTGTATACTGGATAAAAAGTATTACATTTTTTTTCTATTTTTATCATTTTGAACATGTGGTGATATACTAATAATTATAACATGAAAGTCTATAGACTTCTGATAGCTCTGCACTGACATAAAGCCATTCCTCTGCTGTTGTACATGTTACTGAGACTCTGCTCTGAGTCCTCTGCTGAAAATGGAACTCAACCAGACAGGTGTCCTGCTAAATAAAACGCAAATAAATATATAAATTCTTACAAACACAGATTTTAAGGCAAAGTGTGATTTCATAGAAGATACACGTCTGTAAAGAGAATGCAAACATTCTGTAGACAATCCCATTTCCACATGGAGGTATTTCAATTGCTTCCTAATGTTACCTTCTGTCCTACACTTGATATTCTGGAGTAATGTTTAAACAGACACCTGTAAGTTAAACTTCAATTCTACTGTACATCGTCTCTCATCACTTTACACTGTTTTTTGTAAACTCTATTACCTTTATTGCATGCAATTTCTCTGTTAGCTGCGTACTCTCTCTCCCTCTCTCTCTCTCTCTATATATATATATATATATATATATCTATATCTATATATATATATATATATATATATATATATATACATACATATATAAATAGATACTTATCCTCTGTTCCTGCTTTTCATTCTGCCCTCTAATTCCTCCCACCTCTCCCCACCTCTTTCCTACTACTTCATTTTCTAGACAAGAAATTATGAAAAGTGAAAATTTAGAATATTTTTGGACAATCTTACAAGCTACTCACTGGTATTAAATACCTGATTTGTACATATATGTACACTAAACTTGATGCTGACTTAGAAAACTACATGTATTCTGTTACTACGTATTTTATGTTCCTTTTGCAATAGTCTCATCATGAAATATTATTATGTTTCCTCTTGAATTCAGATGTTTCTACCCGGGATCAGTTTCCTACCGTGGTCAAAGTTAACTAAATAAATAAAACTCCACTTTTCTGTTGATGAGTGCAGATGATCCTGAATTGTGTTCTGAACTGCTTATGCCATTTAGCTGGAGTCATACCTATTCACTGACATATGTTAGACATTTGTTAATGACCTCTACGTTTGATGTTCCGCAGTAACACTCATTTCCTTTGTATCTGTATCTCTGCAATTGTCTACTGTGAACATGCATATTAATGTAGTGGAATAGTTATATATCTGTTGCTGTACCACACCTGTTAGTTACAGATTTGTTACCATTCAGTACCACCATATCAGTATTTAGAAATAATGTTAAAATCAAGTCTTCCTCTTTTACTGTGGAATGTAAGTGTGTTATGTGTAATGTGTTTATCCTTGGGGGCTCATAATAATTCAAGCCCCACCTACTGTGAAAATATTTAATAACTACACTAAGGATTAAAACCCAAATGTTCCTTATTATTCCCTGGGCATGATTGTGGTACACATAGCATTAAACATATCTCCAGTAGTGGCACATATAGATGCACCCTCAATCATATTCAGAGTTCAAGTAGGTGTTTGGACCTGTGGAACTTATAAAATTAATTGTGATGCATTAAATAAGGAACTGTGGTATGAAAGTTACCAATACCAGGGCCTTACCCAAACTCTTTCCTGTAGGTGTTGAGCTATGTAGAGGGTTTGGTTTTAGTTTTTGAGCATTTATGCTTTCCAGCCCCCAGCCTGTAGTACAGAAAATGATTAAGGTTGCCAAACTTGTCATAGAATTAGAGGTATACTGCACGATAATGCAGTTAAAGTCATGACAGGCAGCTCAGTGTCATTGTCCTTTCCTTTTCCTGACTGTAGGAATGATGAGTGTAGGCATTAAGTCTGATCATAGAAACAGAGAATGCAACTAGGCCATGTGACCTTTATGCCTTTCAGTACTCACCTTTAGACCTCACCACTTTATGCAAGGAGCTATAAGCTAGTTATACTAACAGTGAATTTATGACTACCCATCCAGCTGTCTAATTCCTTCTTAAAGGAAGATAGTGTATCACAATTCTTGATTGGGAATGGAAATTTCATGCAGAGAAGGGGCAGTCATTAAGTGACAAATCTATTTCTCCACCATGATTTGTTTATTTGCTGGAACAGGTTCAGACCTCTGGTTCTAGTACTTGCTTTACTGTTTGATCTGTGGAGAAATAAGAAATCTTGGACTGATGGATATATAATGGTCCAAAATACAAGGCACAAATCACCCCTAAGAAGTCCATAGTACGTTGAATACAGGGAGAAGGCTTCTAGCCTCTCTTGCTAGTTCAGGTCCTTTAGGCCTATGATCTTTTTTGTTAGAAAAATTCAGGGTGTCTCCAAGTATTTGATGTGTTTAGTAAGATAGCTCCCAAAGGGTACATTGTATTCAATGATGGACCAGATCAGTGCAGAATATAGAGGGGCAAGGAATTCTTTGAATATAGAAGAAATATATTTTTTGATCAGCTTTACTAGATAGAAGAGTTTCCTTACTAGAGTTGTAACATGATGATGAATGGAGAGGGAGTTATCTATCCATATTCCAAGACCTGTTAAAACATCTTTGTTTTGAAGTGGGATATTTTCTATACTATAAGCTGGGTAGATGTTTTGTTTAGCGAATGCAACAATATTACATCTTTTAGTATGAAGTAATCCATTTATAGAGCACTGGCTGTTAACAATTTTTTTAATTAAGTTCACTTTGTAGTGTCTGCATATCAGAGGAGGATTTAGGTTCATAGGTAGGTACTAGGCTATTGGCCCTAGGGCCTATACAAGCCTAGCCAAAAATGTACCCTGGCTTTCGCCACCCAAGAAAATTATTTTCCTGTGCCCCTGTCAAGCAGAACCACAGAAGTGATCCCTGGGGCGAATTTCCTATTACCCATCCAATCATCAAGATTTTTCTTGAAGAGTGCTAATGAGGAGTTCTGTTTGACATAGATAGGTAGTCTGTTCCAGAGTATGGGAAGTCCCTGGGACAGGAATCTATCCCTCCAGCATGTTCTGTTTATTGTGGTGACAAGGTTTAGGTCCCTAGGGCGTGCAGCTCGGAGGGATTGGGATTTGTTTAAGTGAAGCATGTCCAACAGCTCTGGGTTTGACATAGCTTTGTATGCTAGGCAGAGATCGCCTCTGAGCAGGCGATATGTGACGGAGTAAAGCTGGAGTTTTTTTAAACGGTCTGCGTAAGGCATCTGTTTGAGGCCAATAATCCTCTTTGTGAGGTATTTTTGCGGCCTTTCCAGTTGTTGTAGATGTCTTGTGAGGTACATACCAAAAGGGGTGTTGTACTCTATAATGGGTCTAATGAGTGATGAGTAGAGGGGAACAATGACCTCTTTTTTTCTGGATGAGAAACCATTTGT
This sequence comes from Protopterus annectens, assembly GCF_019279795.1. Lineage (NCBI taxonomy): Eukaryota > Metazoa > Chordata > Ceratodontiformes > Protopteridae > Protopterus > Protopterus annectens. The sequence goes on along the minus strand of NC_056728.1, from coordinate 1,141,152,341 downwards.
GATGAGGTGTGCCATGTAGAAGGATTTTCTGACCACTTTGGCGATGTGATTATCAAAGGAGAGACTACTGTCCACCTGTGTCCCAAGGTCTCTTATCACACTTTTGGTGTTAAGTAGACTACCGCCTATGTTGTAGTTCATGGGTACAGAATTTTTACCAAAGGGGATGACAATGCACTTTTTGGCATTGAGCTTGAGACCATGTCTTTGACACCAGGCATCTGTCTCAGTGAGTCCCTTTTGTAGGATGTCCACATCGTTAGGAGTTTCAGTTATGGCTCTTAGTTTGCGGTCATCTGCAAATTTAGTTAGCCAAAGACCTTCTGTGTTAGCCTGTACTTCAGAGAAGTAGATACCAAACAGGAGAGGACCCAGGACTGAACCCTGTGGTACTCCACTTGTCACTGGTCTGAAGTCTGATTTGGAGTCTGCTACTTTCACAGTGTGGGTTCTTTCAGTAAGCCATTTGGCAACCCATCTTGTGACATAGGGATTTATACCTAGTTTAGTGAGTTTATCTATAATTCCAGAGTGAGGGATGGTGTTGAACGCCTTGGCAAGATCTAGATAGGCTGTGTGAACCACCTTACCCTCATCTATGGCTTTGGTGACTACTTCAAAGAAGTCTATCAGGTTTAGGAGACATGATCTGCCTTTTACAAACCCAAACTGTGTGGGGTCCAGGGTTTGGAGATCTCCAATGTCTTTGTTTATGAGTTCCATGATGATACATTCCATGGCCTTGCAGACGAGGCTCGTCAGGCTAATGAGGCAGTAGTTCCCGGGGTCTGTTGTGCCCCCCCCCCTTGTGGAGTGGGATAACTGTCGCGGTGTGCCATTCAATGGGCACAAAGCCTGAGGTGAGGCTATGATTGAACATGGTACTTAGGTGGGGTGCCAGCTCATTCTGTAGTTCATGAAGAAGGCAGCCTGGGATGTTGTCAGGTCCCATGGATGCTGTGTTCTTGGCTTTGGAGAGTGAAGTTTTTACCTGTGCATCTGTGATTACAGGAACATTGCATTCTTCCGGTATAAAGATGGGCCCTTTAGGGGGTGAGAGGGGGGTGAAGTTAGCACTGAACCTATCTGCCAGGATGTTGACAATATCAGTTGGTTCTGTATATTTAGTGTCATTGTGCTGTAACTCAGAGCAGATCTGAGTGTTGCCATTGAGATTTTTGACATAGCTATAGAATGCTTTGTGGTTGTCTTTAGAATCAGTGGCAATTTTGTTTTCATAACTAGCTTTGGAGGAATTTATGAGGGCTCTCAGCTTCTTACTGAGGCTGACCAGGGAGTTCCTCCTATCATGGGATTTTACTCTTTTTTTGCAACAGTTTCTTTCTTCTGTTGTAGAGTTTGTTTATGGCAGAAGACCACCAGATTGGCTTCCTTTTTTTGGAGGATAGCATCTTGGTTCTGTTAAGGATAGCACGATCCATGCACTCGTGTAAGTGCTTATAAAGTGCATTTGTGTAGGATTCAGCAGTCGTACCTCTATTGTCAATCTGCATGGGTGTCATGAAGTTTACCACTTCTGTCTTAAGAAGCATGAAGTTGGCTTTGGAGAAATCTTTTACGGTTGTTTTCCTAATGGGGGGTGGGAGCGGGATGTGGATGTCTAGGGTGATTAGCTTGTGGTCGGATCTGACCAATGAGGAGCTGACCTCTGGTGTTGATGACCAAGTCTAGGATATTGCTGCCTCTGGTGGGGGTGTGGATAAGTTGATCCAAAGTGTTGGAACTGATGATTTCCAGAAAACGTTGAGCAAAAGAATTGGTACATGAGATGAGTAGTTTTCCCAGTTAATGGTAGGGTAGTTGAAATCACCCATTATTAGTTTGTTGGGTTGTACCTTAATATTTTCCATTGTATCAAGAAAAGAAGAGTGGGAATCCTGGGGCATGGTGGGTGGTCTGTAGCAAGCTACAATCTGGATTGTGGTTTTGCCCAGAGTTAGTTGAACTTGGATAATCTCGGATGCATTATGCTGAGCAACTATTTTGGAAGTGTGGATATCCTTAATGAATATGGACACGCCTCCACCTTTAGTGTTTCGGTCCAGGTTTGGTGGCCGAAAGGTGTGGTATGAATTATAGCCTGGTAATGCAGGGTTGCTCTCTGGAGCTTTGAACCAGGTCTCTGTCACTGCACAGATGTCAATGTTCTCCATTTTAAGGAGTGCCTCGAGTGAGTGCATTTTGAAGTGTAGACTTCTAGCACTGAGTAGCATTACCCTCAGATTTTGCTTGTTTGTACCTGTTACAGTGGTGAATTTGTCATTTGAACCTTGCCTAAAAAAGGCACTATAGGGGTGGTAGGAGCCTTTGCCAGTATCCGGAATCCCAAGAGCGACAGGTGCAGGCCATCTCTTCCAAAGCAGCGTGGTCTGTCGATCATGTCATCCCAGGCAGACAGATACTGGATTCCCTCAGAATGACACCAGAAGCTTAGCCAATTGTTAAAGTCAATCATTTTGTCCTTGTACTGTGGTGTCATTCTAGGTGATGGCAGGATGCTACTCGGGGCTAGGGTCATACCGGCCTGGGCTACAAGATCAGAGATTTCCTCCATGTCTCTTTTCATGTAGTCCAGGGAGGTATGTCTCAGGTCATTCACACCAATATGGATAATGACAGAGTCATATTTGTACTTGTTGTGGAGTGACCTGAGTGCGTGCGTTATGTGGCGGATCCTGGCACCTGACAGGCAGCCGACAGTAACTTTTTCCTTGTTTAGCCTGGTGAGTGGAACATCAGTATGCCTGACTATAGAGTCACCTATGACTAGAGTGTTGGGTATGTTATGCCTTATGGGCTGTAGTTGAGTGGCACACTGAGTATGTGGGCTATGTGTCATTTGTGTTGTGTTGGGGGGGTGGAGGTTGCTTGCATTTCTGCTTTGGAGGTCTCTGTTGTTTGGGCAGATTAGTACTGAGAGCCTCCGCGAATGTAGGTGTGTGTTTTGTGGTTCTGTGTGTGTGTTTTGGTGGTGTAGGTTTTGAGGGACTATGTGATGAGTGTGGTGCGGTGCAAGTGTTTACCTTCTCCTCTTGACTGTCTAGGCCAGTCTTTGGTAAAAAGAGCTTTGCTTCCAGTTTGGCTATATAAGTGCATCTCTCACAGGTCATAGTGTTGGGTGGTAGGAGGAGAGGGTTGTCTGTGTATATGAGGCAATTGCTGCATTGTCCCAAGATGCCCAGATTCATCAGGTAGACAGGAGAAAACACCGATTTCAGTATAATACCCAGTTTACAGTCATCTGCAAACTTGGTCAACCACAGTTCCCCATTTTTGATTTAGAGGTCAGAGAAATATATGCTGAATAACAGAGATCTTAGCACAAATCCCTATGGTACCCTAATGGTTATCTTCATGCTCTCTAAGGATAGCCCTGCCAGTCTCACAGTGAAGGTTTTGGCCCTCAGCCATTTAGCTAGCCATCTAACTTCATAGAGGTTGATTTGCAGTGCATTTAGCTTGTTGATAATACTGGCATGTGGCTTTGTATCAAATGTCTTGATGAGGTCAAGGTAGGCACTATGAACAGTGTGACACCACTGTCCATGGCTTGCATAATCCTCTTAAAAAAACGAATCCACTTCATTAGACAAGATGTACCCTTAACAAATCCGTACTGCTAGGATTCAAGTCTTATAAGATTTTTTTTATATCGTAGTTTATTGTGTATGTTATGAGCCAGTCCATGTCTTTGCAGATGCGGTGCTTCAGGCTGATGGGTTAGTAATTCCCAGGGTTCATGGTGGGGTCACCCTTGTGAAGTGGCATCACAACTGCCATGTGCCAAACCTCGGAGATAAAGTTGTGGATAAGTGTAGGTTGAATAGTTGTAGGAGAGAGTCCACCAGTGCATAAATAGCTGTAGGAGAAGGTCCACCAGTACACAAATAGCTGTAGGAGAAGGTCCACCAGTGCATGAATAGTTGTAGGATTGGGTCCACCAGTGCATGAATAGCTGTAGGAGAGGGTCCACCAGTTCATGACTGGCTGGAGGAGAGGGTCCGCCAGTGCATGAATAGCTGTAGGAGAGAGTCCACCAGTGCATGTTTAGTGCTATTCAGCAATCACCAGTACATTTTTATTAGTGTAGCATTTAAGCATACTTGGTTTGGGGTGAGTTTCTTCCTGGAGACTCTTGGTTATCAATATCGCAATATGTTTTGTGGTTTTTAATTTCCGCTGAGACAAAGTCTGGTTAAGATCTTGGAATCTTAGGCAAAAACATTTTTATGGCCACAGCATATGATAATTTTCCATGTATCTGCATGGAATGCTATGGAGGTGAGTGGTGCTCACAGACAGTGTTTTTTCTGAAAGTGATGGCTATATCTTAGATAAATACTTGCATCTCTCACAGATAGTTTGTAATGGGTTAAATAGTAATCCATTGTCTATGAGCATCAAGCAGTTGCTGCACTGACTTAGTATACCAAGTGCTATAAGGCTGGCAACTGAGTGAAGACAAGATGGCTAACCTTCTACTTCCACTTAGTCCAAGAGTATAGAAATGTAGGGGTATATGACTTACTTGTATGGTATTTGGTTTATGGGGTTCCTTTTTTAATAAAGCCCTATGAGTACAAAATATTAAATGCTTCATTTGCTACATAAATTCTTATGAATACAGCATATTATATATCGGTGAGTACCAAACAGTTTGTAGTACCATAATAATTAATTATTGGGGGTGCCCTACTGAGGTAGAAACAACTCAAAGTAACTTAATTTGGTCCAAAATAAGGATGGTGCACCTTTAGAACAGCCTGTTGATGGGTATGGCTCTGACTTCACTTACATTAAGACTAAAAATTTCAGTTGAAGTGCCTGCATTTAAAAAGCACAAGTTTTGTGAGGTGTTGCTCAAAACTCAGTTCAGTGCAATATTGCTAAGCCAGGAATTAAAAAAAAAAAAAAAAAAAGCTTTTGAAACAAAGCAGTAATGCAGCAACTTTTTTACAGAGTAATCAACACCATCTTTCTGACTGTTAAGTTATAAATTGTAAAAGTGGAGGAAAATAGCAGATGTTGGTAGCACATTGAAACACAGTAATTACCCCCAGCACCTCTAAATTTATAGTACTATAGCCACTCCCCCACTTTCTAGATACTATCTTCTTTCATCTGGGATAATTCCACCCACTCCCATTCTTCTACCTACATTTTAATAGCACCTATTAGCTTTCATCTGGCATTCTGCCATCCCCCTTCCAGTACCTTTACCTCACCACTCTATCTTCTGGTGTTGCATCACCAGGTAAAACAGTTCCTTAACTCACTAGCTGAATCACAGATAATGATATACTCCTCTTTACTACCCCTCTTGTTCACACCATACCTCCTTACCTTAAATGAAAACCAGTTTCTCACGGTATTTCAGATCCCAAAAGGCCATACTATCACCCTAGCTGTAAATCCTTCCACCTTCAACCATACTTACAGTACCAGATCCTATCCAACATCTTGTTCAGTCTATCAACATCTCAACCCCAGGCACATTAGCTCTAGATCCAAACACTACCGCAAACTAATAAACAAATTCCTGAAGTTCATCACCAAGTATAGACTCAACCTAATACTTGGTGGTGATATTCACCCTAACCCTGGCCCACCCACTTCAGATACACATACCCCCTCTACTTGCAATCTAAGCTACAAACCTACACTTTATAGGCCAACTAACTCTCTCCTAGCCTGTCATCTCAATATTAGAAGAATTAATAACAAGGTACATGAATTGCATGCACTTCTGGATGTCCACTCCCCTGAGATTCTCTGTTTATCTGAAACCTGGTTAAAACCTAACACTAAAGACAATGAAGTGTTACCACCTGGGTACAACATACACAGGCTGGATCGTGCTTCGAGGAAGAGGGGGTTGGTGTAGCTGTACTCTATAAATCTGAGTTGAATGTCACCATAGATGTAATACAACCACCTCAGATTAATAACTCAGAGATTCTTGCCACCAAATTGCAAATTAATAAAAATAAATGCATTAATATCATCTGTATGTACATCCCCCCAGGTAACAATATATCTACACTTGAAGATATCCTGCACTGGCTATCATGTCACTACCCCCAAGAAACCCTACTACTTGGAAACTTTAGCATAGACCGGGGCACCTGTTCCTCAGAATCCCCAACCACCCATATTAACCTGCATGCATTTACACAAATTATATCCACCCCTACCAGGATAGGTAAACCCAACCAAAAAGAAAGCATACCTGACTGGGTACTCATAAATAGTCACCCCCAACTGTACACCTCTGGTACCCTCCTTGATGGCCTAAGCGATCACCTTCTCACATATGTAATTAAGCACAAAACCATTAATTCCCAACATCCCTTACTCAGAAAGGTTAGAAACAATAAAAACGTTGACCCTGCCAAATTCCAACAAGAACTAAACTCATGTAATTGGTCTATTCTAAAACACCCCCCCCTTAGAGGAAGCAGTAGCATACTTTAACAACAAATTCCTTGAGATCCTTGATTTGCATGCACCTGTTCATTCAAAGAGAACCAAGGCAAAAACTGCACCATGGCTTTCTAAAGAGTCTAAACTCAAAATTACCCTTAGAAACAAAGCATGGGCTTTATGGAGTTCTTCTAAAGACCCTCAAGATCACATTAAATACAGGCAATCCAGGAACGAAACCAAAAAATCAATTTTACAAGACAAAAAAACAATACTACTGTAATGTACAGACAGTAAATCAAAATAACCCTCAGAAATTTTGGGCAGGTTTAAATAATCTACTACATCCTAGACCAACTTCAACCCCAATCCCTGCTTCTACTATTGATAAAATGTCTGAAGATGTTTCTGACAGTTTTAACCGATTCTTTACTGAGACAATTCATGCCCTAGCTAGCCAACTACCTCCTAGCTCCCCTGGTCCTGAAAGTAGCACCCCTAGAAACCTACTCGCATTCTGCTTCCAACCAGTCGTCACTTCACTTATCCGTACCTTGATCAAAAAATTAGAACCCACTACACTTTCTGTTGATCAACTCCCTGCTGAGTACCTACAAAAATCAGCTGATGCTATTGCTTACCCCGTCTCAATACTAATCAATCGAACCATAGTAGAAGCTAAAATTCCCACCATCTGGAAAATATCCTATGTAATCCCACTTCACAAAGGAGGCAGCTCTACTGAATTCTCCAGTTATAGGTCAATAGCTATACTCTCTCCACTTGCAAAGATTATGGAAAAATTTATTCATAGACAACTCATGCACCACCTAATCCAGAATCACCTTATGGCAGACACTCAGCATGGCTTTCGTCCTCATCACAGCACTACTTCAGCCCTCCTAGCCTTTACCAACACCATAAACCATAATCGCAACAATAATTATATATCCTCAGCCCTCTTCTTGGATCTTTCTAAGGCATTCGATATGGTTGATTACCAACTTTTAATCCACACCCTGCAAACATTCTGTCTAGATACTAGAGCCCTTCAATGGTTTCAATCCTACCTGAATGGTCGACAGCAGGCTGTCCTCTGTCAGAACAAACTCTCTAACCTTCTACCTAACACCCTTGGAGTACCACAAGGCTTTATACTAGGGCCCTTGCTGTTCTCCATCTTCATTAACGACTTTTGTACTGTCATCCCAAAAGTCAGCTGTATCCAATATGCTGATGACTCTACTCTGATTTGCTCAGCCACATCTCCAGTAGAGTTATGGTCAGCTACCCAGACCACCTTTAATACAATAGAAAACTGGCTTTCTGAACATCGTCTAATCCTAAATCCCCCCCCCCAAAAACTAAAATGCTGTTATTTTCACCAACACGTAGGTCTACCGCTTTCACCTTTACCATAAATTCAAATGATGGCACAATAATCTCCTGACCCCTCTACAAAACTATTAGGTGTCATCATAGACAATAATCTAAAATTTGACCTACATGTTAACCAAACTGTCAAAACCATCAATAAAAAACTAGGGTCACTTTACAGAATAAAAGCCTTCCTAACCCCTCCAGCTAAAATTGCCATAGCTCGCTCTCACCTTCTTTCAACCCTTCTGTATGCATCCCCTCTACTCTCGAATTTAAACAAGACTGTCCTTAACAAACTCTCAATTTGCTACAACCACATTGCCAGGTTTGCCACTGGGCTGCCTTTTAGGACACATCATTAAATCAATGTAAATCAGCTTGGGCGGCTTGAACTACCCAGCCTAATCCAGTATAACCAACTGATTATGGCCTATAAAATCCTCTATAATCCGGACAATACTCCTGCACTTAAAAATATTATCACCCCCTATAACAATCCTAGACCGCTTCGATCCTCTAACAAACTACTAATTCAGACTAGCAAAATTAATAACACAGCCGGTGACTCTCTCTTTGCAAACTCTGTAAGTAGATCCTGGAACTCTCTTCCAGCTGATATTACCTTACTTTCCACCTTAGGTCAATTTAAAACTAGACTCAAACAACATTTGTCACTTAACTGGCTATGTCAATGTGTCAAGCCTGGCTAACTCTCTCTAGAATGTGTAAAAATCTGTTAACCACTTTACTGTGTAATTTAATTTAATCCTGACGTGCGCTCAGGATTAACTCTAACCTGTGGAACTTGTTTAACTTGCTTACTTATGTAATCTCTGTAAATAGTCTGTTTGTAATATGTAATGCTGGTATTATGTAATGCTGTATCTGCTTACCCTTCGAGCTTTTCTCCCCAGGCCTCCGCTGAAAATGGGCATGCATCCAGTCAGACTATCCTTGTCAACAAATATAAAATAAAATAAATAAATAATGAATTCAGTTACATGACTGTACAAACAGAACACTTGAGTTTCCACAAGGAAAATAAAATAACATCAGAAAATTTTGTTTAAATACCACTAAAAATGGCATAAGTAAACAGGCGACAGTAAGTACAGATGAAATAAAGTACTTTCCTGATGTTCCCCAAACTGCATATAAATGTTAGTCAATGTTTGCATGGTAGGAAGATATGAACACATTGATCTGTTAACAGAAAAAGACCTTCTGTGATAGGTCAACTGTTGTGGTTAGCCCTTAAGTAAGGATCTCTCTCCTCCCCTTCCCCATTTTTAGTTTTTAGGTTTGTCCCAGACATACTTAAATCATTTTTGTTGACCTGAACTCTTTCATTCCATCTTACAGTGCATTTATGGCCTCATAGTCTTCTCTGTGAAATAACATTTTCTTGCGTCAGTCATGCATCATATCCCTTCCAGCTGCCATCTGTATACTTTTTGTCCTGTCTGTCCCTTACATTTAGCATTGTCTCATCCATTTACTCTTTGTGTGCAAGTCATATATCCCTTCACCTCTCTTTTTTTCTATTGTGTAAGTATCAAGTATTTTTTTATACTTTGTGTATATTCAAGCCCCTACATTCTTCTTGCACGTTTGGTTTTCTTTGCACATGTTCTAGCAAGTTCTCTGTTTGTGTAGTTTAGCAATGTAACATATAATGACAGGATGACTCCATCATCGGAATCCACTCTTGTAGCTACACACCCACCATCCACAATGGCATTAAACACTCCTGTAGCCATGCCTGTAGTTATATACTCAACAATTTCCATGGCATATGTTGTCTGGCAAATTCAACAAGTGGACTGTCAACTGGTGAGAAACCTATACACAAATATGTGTACAGATCAGCATACCACATGACACTATCATGCAGAATATAACAACTGTATGACAGCGCAACTGTATTTCAGCCCAGTGCATTTGACATACCATATAGAGTTTGACAGATGCATATACAAGTCCATGGATAACAACTATGAAAACAGTCACAGATATGTACCTGCCAATGGAATGTACTGTGCAAGTATATACAGTGTGAGCAGCTGCACCTGATGCCTTGTAGCACATGGGCTGTGCAAACACATTAGTAGAACAGGAAACATCAAGAAGATGGATGCACTGTGCATGTCAAAAGTACATGCATGGCTGTCTCCATACAATTCAAGAATGTGTCCATAAAGCAGCATAATATGAAAAATACAGGGTATAATCCCATATGACACACTTGACCTACTCAACACATTGATGTGGAGTGACTGTCATTTTAACTGAATCGGTTCAGGACTTATTCCACAGATATCCCTGATGCATCGCATTCCATCATATCACTCTATTGAATATTAGATATGTGTGAATATAAAGTAACACGTTTAATGCAATGCATTTTAACCACGTACTCTGAGCATCCTACTTGAAGATATTAATAGGAGTTTCACACTTAGCTTGTTGTCTTCCAAACATACCTCTCAACTGTACAGAGTTTTGAAGAATGTCCAGATTTTTGGTTGATATTTTTGGCCTGTTCATGATAAAATTAGTGGTATTCTGCCATATCACTGGGATGATCTTAGGACTGAAGTCACTAAATAATGATATACAAACTGAGTTTCAGACTTCAAATCCTTCCGAAAATGCATGCTAAAACAAATCCTGTTACTCTAGCAATTTTTAAGCATATAAAAGTAATAATTAAAATATGTCCCTATTTTTGGGCCTGTGTCCCCCCATTTTAACGATCTTTGTCCAGATTTCATGCACTAAGAGGTTGAGAGGTATGCTTCCAAATCATACCAGGAAGTGTTTCACATATTGGTTAGGGAAGGGTGAGGATTATATTTGGCACCCTACAGCCCTCTTAGCCAACTATGTCTGTACATATACATACATGGTGGACAACTGGGCTGCCAGAAGTCAAAGCAGTAGAAAATTAAGTGTACCTTGGGCACTGGGCCATTTTCAAACGACGTCCCCCCACCACATTTTATTTGAGCCATGCATAAATGCAACTGTTCTTTTTGATTTACCTACCAAATTGTTTTAAATTATATTTATTTTTTAAAAAAGCAAAATGTGTGTGTGTTTTAAATTTATGTAAACATAAGCATTTTCTATCAGGAAGTGAAAACAATTATTAACCGATAAGAAAAAAACATTTTGGAACATTTCAACAATAAAACATCATTCCAACAACTGTCATTATAATCGACCCATATCTATACCTATCATTTACCAATGTTTGACTATATAGACCACCAATGTCCAAATGTGATAAAAAATAGTGACAGTGAAGTAAAATATTCCAGTTTGCTCTGCAAAAATGAACACTAGTCCTGACAAAGGAGTTTAACATGAGCAACAGAAAAAGGGTGAGTTACTGTTTATTTATTAACTCATGTGCTTACTGGGATAGGGCAGTGATCCAAGGGAACCGCTTTCAGGTTAAACCCAGGAAAGCGAGTACAAAATGAAACTAAACAAATGTGTAGCTTAAAGTCCAGATGAAGAGTACAAATAAAATATTAAACATGCAAAACATTATAGCAACATAGTAAAACATGTCTAATAAATCTTTTCATCCACAGACAGCTCCCATCCCTGCCAACACCCCCTCAAAAGTTATAGCCATTTTGCTATGTACTCCATATCTGATTGTGATAAAAAATACCTCTCAACCTCTTAGCACAAGAAGCAGATAGAAAATCAAAAGTTAAGAGGAACAAAGGGCCAGAGTCATGGATAAAGTTTAAATATTACTGATATGTACTTAGAGAGTTGTCAGAATAACAGGTTTTACATGAGCATGTATTTTCTGAAGGATGTTAAGTATGAAAATATCTGTCATTATTTAATGATTGTAATCCTCAATGATTTGCCAAAAAAAACACAAGTTTGTATGAGTAACAGGCCAAAGATCTGAGGGAAATCAAGGGCATTTTGAAAAATCACACACAATTACGAGCTATAAACTTCATCTTTGTTTCTTACCAAATCAGTCCCAAGTATTTCACCTTATTTCACACAAATACATGCTTCAAAACTAGACTGATGACTAACTTGACCATGACAACAATCAGTCATTTTCGCCTACAGGCAACCCCCTTATTTGGCAATTATAGTCCCATTGCTGACTGTACACCTCAGAAGTCTAATTGTGGCAAAAATGATGACGATCACAATAATGTAAGTTTGTTTCATGCAAACACATAGTAGCACATGTATTCCAACTTACTTTACACAGATGCACACTACTCATGCAAATCTAGACTGAGCAACCAATAAACTGTTGAGTTTCTGGTCCATAGCCAGCCATTATTCTTTTGCCTAGCCCACTCAACTGTTATAGTCACTTAATGTGTGCATCTTATCAGACTGTGGTAAAAAATACTTCTCATCCTTTTAGCACAACTATCAAGGAGAAAGCCAAAAAATAATTCTGGAGAAGAAGTTCTTGTTATACATTAAAGAAGAAAAATGCTTACATATTATATCAGTTGTCCGGATTATTTCACTGGCTGAACATTCAAGTTTGTTTAATTCTGGATAAAGGCCCAAAGTCAGGGACAGATTTTAAATATTGCTCTTAAATACTTAGAAAGTTGCAAGAATAACATTTTTTTTACCAGCATAAATTTTCTGAAGGATATGAAGCATGAAATTCAAATGTCTGTTAGTAGTTAGTGATTACGATCCTTGATGGCTTTGTCAGCAAACCTCAAATTTTATGAAGAACAGACCAAAAATATGAAATAAAATCAGGGGCATTCTGTAAAATTAGAAACAGTTGAAATCTATGCAATTTCAGCTATTACTTCATACAGGCAGCCATAAGTTTTCCAACTTATTTCACATCAATGTGCACTAGTCCTGCAAAGCCAGACTGCCTAAAATGATCAAACATAAGTTACTTTCATCAATGGAAAGCCGTCACTTGCATCTGACAGTTAGACACTTTGCTGTGTTTACCTCATCTACTAAAACCCCTCAGCTTCTTAGCACAAAAATCAGAGACAACCCCCTGCAAAAAATAAAGAAATAAATAATATAGGACAAATGCCTAAAATCTATTTTTCTTATTTCTAGCCCCTCCCCACCTATCTGAACACTTAAAAAAATGACAAAGCAGTATATGCAATCCTAAATACTAAACACAACCCCTAGTTGTTTACCTCATCCTCCTGAGTCAATTGCTTGTTAACATCTCGGGCTGTCTTTGAGAGAACCATGAAAACTTCCTGTTCTCATTAAATAACATAGTTCCATTGGGAAAATCTAACTTAAGGGACTTACTGACTGAAATCTAAGCTCTGCTGCACTAGCCAAATTTGCTATAAGAACTGGCACTGTGCTATTCTATGGTGGGAACACATTATTAATGTTTAAATAAATACCGTGCAAAGCTGAACCTGTTGGCACATGTACGGTATCTATTTGAGACTCAATCACAGTGTCTCTCTCTGTACTGCATATGTGTAGATAGTCACCTGAGTGCAAAGAAATACTCACTGTGATATTTGAATGCTGTATCATCTTTTTGATAGTAGTGTCTGTTTAACGTCAGCAACTGTTGAATTCAGGACACACGCTAACTAAATTGAGTTAGCAGTGCTGAATATAACATTTAAAAAAATAAAATGACTTAATTTCAAATAGCATGGCCAGCCATGGATCTCCCATAGGTCTGAGCCCTGGGCAGCTGCCTGAATTGCCCCTATTATAATCTGCCACTGGGTCACATTAGCACATAACATTCACTGGTGGCATGTACATTCAGCAGCAACATGCATATGTACATCCTAATGTCGCGATCATATAGTCCTACACTACTAAATATTTGCACTCACCCCTCTCCAGATTTGTTATCTAAGGTCAGTGGATGTGGTGAAGCATGTTCACCCAGTCTGGTCTGGGCCCATTGAGATAAACAAAGAGAAGAGTTGTAGCAAAAGTGGTGCAGTATATATACACTATGGTTACAGTACATATATCAGATGTGCTGTACATAGTCCTCCCACTACCCTTGTCCCACAGTGTGTGCACATGTGTGTATGTGTTTGCATGTGTGTCTATTTATGTCCAGGTGTCTATAGGCATGTAGATTGTTACTCACATAGCAATACAGGTACATGGGGATGTGTATGATGTATGCAGGTGACAATTACATCTACCACAAATTCTCATTGTTATGCGTGGTATGCTTGATTATATTTCAGTATACCCAACCCTATGTCAGATGACAAAATCAATATCACACAAGCAGACAGACAGACACAAAAACACACTATGCACCTCCAAAGTCACATATATGTCTGTAAGGCTCCTTGTGATCTGAACTAGCACAATAAGTGGACATGGGTATCTTAGTTATAACCATTGACCATATAGAATATGGTAGCAGATGCTGACTATGCAGTGGGGGGTTGTATATAACCACAGTAGTATGTACGGTTGAAACAGTGATGGTAGATAATGTGTATACTAGCCAATGTGCACAGAGAATGTGTATCAGGTATTGCAGGCAACTTCCACCCAATATTACAAACTGTCCCCTTCCCCACTAGGCAAGCAAGAAAACCTAAAGCACAATTGCCATGGCCATTTCATTTTGCACATTTGCATGTAATATATGTTGGAGCTGGCATGCTCAGCAAGGGAGTTATGTAACCTTCTGTAGGTATGAATGAGTGTTCCCCTGTATATACCTGCCTTTGAGTGATTTGAAGCACAAAGTATGACACCGGTCTGTACAACTTGTTCTCCATCTTTGCACACATACAGCACATGATCATACATTGTTCAAGTGCAGCTGAGCAGTCAATGATGGGTGGGACAGAGCACCGCTGATAATGCTGCAATTACCCATGCTGCTTTGCAAAGCTCTCTAAATGAAGGCCAAGGCATACATACATTCATACTAAAGAGATATTGAAGATATGCATCAACAATCTACAAGATGGATTAGTTCAAGCAGTACTCCACTACATATCCGTGAATGTTGATCATAACATGTGTAACAGCTGCTCTAACACCTGTCCAACATGTTGACAGGATAACTGGCATGTTGTTATATTTGGACGTACTGGAATACAGGCAATTTCAGGGATATCTCTCATCATGCACATTTTGCTACTATAGCATAGTAGATGTAAAGGTGGGTAACCTATTATTCACGTTCATCTTCTGGAAGATTCTGGTGAATTTCCTTTCAACCACTCCTCCATTATAGGTCACAGAATAAGGTGCATGTCATCATACACGTGCCTAACCTGGACTTACAACTGGTAAGTGCCTATCTTGGTGAGCAATCTCACACATCATTCATTAGAAAAACTCTCCACAGATCCTTCAGGTTTACCTCATATTCAACACAGATGTGTAACATAAAGTGTCCCTCTCAGTCCAGTTGGTGAACAGACCCATCCCAAACATATAACATTTGCCATTTTCTGGTTATGCACACAGCTGTTTACACTTCTTTGTGTACACTGGAATACCTTCAAGTTGGCCAAATTACCAGTTTTTGGGCTGCATGTGTTCTACATATGGGAATTGCTGTGGCGTATGCATCACCATCCTATGTCACAATCAAGCTACGTACATTTACAATTTGCTAGTTATGCTATCAGATTCCAGTCTACCCTCTTATGTAAAGAGGTACCTTGTTTAACAATAGATATTTATAAGCAATCAGTCTTATGAATACATTGATATATTTATGGAACCAGGCACTGTGAATGCTATTGGTTATTGGTAAAATACCCTAAGTGGATGTGCCTTTACACAATTAGAAATTAATGTGATTCCTCAGTCTTCCATGCTAATTAACCTACCTCATTACTGATTTCTGACATAACTCACATTTAAACAGTGATTAATGAGCATGCCTCTTTCTTCCATTTTATTATTTTTAACCATAGTGAGTATTGCTCAGACTGTTTCATCTTCATGGCTACATTGTATGTGCATCAAATATTTTAATCAACAGTACATTTTTACATTGTCACAGCAGTGGTAGATAGCTGTACATGATATGTATGAAGCGTGTATCATTCGCAACTATAGAATAATGGCCTATTATATGATTATGTATACCACTGACTGCTGTGAATTATACTTCCAGAGTTACCTCTGGTAGGTGTGATATGCATCTGTACATGGGCACTTTATGTCATCCAAAGCCAGTCACACATGTATGCCATCTGCAGCCATATGCTATTGCTGTATCTGCATGAGTCTGTATCACACTAAGTGCTGTGACTTGCACTTACATGCTTAACTGCAGGAGGTAAACTATGTATCTGTGGATGTGCAGTTTAGGTATCTGCAACAACCCGTGGTTGTGTATGTCAACTACAACTGTATACTTTTGGTTTATTTGCATGAGTATGTGTTTGCCTTTGATGGCTTTGACATGCATTTCCACATTTAGCTTTGATAGGTGGGCTTTTTATCTGTGTATGGGCTCCCTGTATTGCTGTTACACATGTATGGTACTATAGCTGATGTGTGGTGTCCTGCGTTTATCTACATGTGTACCTGCTAAGACACAGCAACATTGTGCCTCTGGATATCTGGCATAACTGTACCCATCCACTTCTCATGTTTATTCTCCCCTCCATTTGTATGTTCTACAGTATATACATTACTACCTATATAGTACCTATCTATGTTCCTACTTGCTGTCAGGTACATTACATAATACCTATAATGTAGGATTAGAGGTGCTCTGTTGTTATATATTAGACGTGTGTAAGCAGGAGGTACACCTATACTGGTGTCCAGATACTTGAACACTGTACTACTGTAGCATTTCACTAGTACAAGCAAGGATTTTGTGTTGCTTTACACCCTGTATGCAAGCACCTGCTTAGGTGTCATCTGCTACATCATTCACAGGCCATCTGTCCATAGCTGGCATTAGTGTCCTCCTGTCCCAAGGTAAGTGCCCTGGTTCCTGGACTTTTCTTGTTTGCAGTACTATGATTACTGCAGAGTGACAAGTGCATTATGAGCACAGCTGCATGTTGACATTCAATCCATCCATAGTTATACATTGATATATATGACCGCAGCACTTGTAGCATTTTGAAGTACCTTACCCTGGTGCATAGCCCTTACCATTCAAGACTTTGGAGGGTCAGGGCATGCTGGCCTGTGTACACATGGCTCATTGGTGACAGACTATGCATAATATTACTGTCAGTTTCATAAGTTTGGCCTACAGGATAATGCTTCTTCTTGAGGGAATATAGTCTTGCTAGAGGGCCTCCATATGTATGATACTGGACTGCTAGGGTATTGGGGTAATACAGGCTATTTTTGTATCTGGGAGGGCATTGGCCAGCATGTCAATGCTCTGGGGGGCCATTAATGCACCACGCAAGCCTGTAGACAATGTATAATAAATACAATTAACCATGTTGCAAGAAGAGCTTGGAATCTATCAGAATTGACAGAGGCCACCAGTGGTGGACATCCACAACTTACAGCTAGCGAGCAGCTAGTTGTGTCTTTGAAGAACCAAGCAGTAATTACTGTATCCACAAAAGTGGTGCCAAAGTTAGACAACCACAACACAGACATGTGGCTTTATGGTTGTTACATACATTGCAAGTGTTAACCATGCCGGTATTGTGATAATAGCAACAGCTGTTATACTTGTATGTTACAGATGAGGCAGGTAGGTGGTTATCCACTGTTGCAGGGGCTGATGACAAGTAAACAGCATACACTTATATCTATGTATTATAGAATGGATGCATGTGACGTTAACTATCACTTCTTTTTGAGTCCCCTGCACACAGTACCATCAGAAGAGAGCAATCAATTTAAGTTTGCATGCCTTAAAGTCTTTCCTTACTGTGTATTGCATCAGCACAAGTCATATATATATGTACATTGTACATGGGTGCATACCTACTTGTAATGGCATACTGTTTATGCCTTTGTAACTTCTAATGGAAGGATGTCTTCTCCATCTCCTTTTACTGATCTTGATATATGGGGTCATGTTGGTGATGCACTCAGAACAGCACAAGACACAGTGAAAGGTAAGAATATGCATAGGCTAACACAAGCCACATTGCCCACACAAACCACCAAATCCAGTCCACATGACTGCCTGATGGCACTAGATTCTGTTGATGTTATGTCTGCTGAAGATGAACATTAGGGATAGTTTTCTCACAAGTGAGACACATTCCTGGTGGAAAGATCCAATCCAAAGAGGTGGCCATAAGCAAATGACACATAGATATGGAAGTATCTTTACAGGTCTGTCCCTGCTGCTGTAGTGAAATGAATGAGCATATAGCCCCAAACCATATGGTGCAAAATGCCTTGATGGAGGTCATTGTCTCTTGTGCACATAACTTAGCAGTGGTCCACCACAGTTTGGGAAGGCAGCATGCAGAGCACATGGGCAGCACTGGATGTCACAGTGATGCTATAAAAGACATTGTGTAATGTTTATAGTAGACCATTTCACTATAACATGCAGATTCAGGATATTGCACATGCTATAACTGAAATGACCTAAAAAGTGCCTTATTTCCCATGGGGTAATGGTCTGCATTGTGGGGAGGGGTGTATGCTGCCCACTGCACACATTATATTACCCAAAAAACTACACAGCATATACCAGATGATGCCTCTAGTGCATGAATGCTGATCACCTGCCAGGGACAGCCACAGCTGTGGTAGTGGTCAACAAGGATGTTCTTGGCTGTAATAGCATCTCTTCACCTGCCTGAGGTAATGATGACAGTTGTGCCATGCATTACCAGTGGTGGATACATATGGTGGTATAGCTATCTCCGGCCACAAGCTGTGAACATACTATTTAACATTCCCATCTGTGCAGGACTTACTCATCACATCACACATTTTTCTGAATCCCCTCTCTCATCATAAGCTGTTTGGTCCACAGAAATTCATACTGTATGATCAACATACTAGAAGCACCAATAATTTAAAGAAAGAACAGAAACATCTTGAATCCCCCCTTTTTCAGAAGCAAAAACAACTAACCGTTTGTGGTAGAATAAGGCAATACAGTATACCCTCTTTGATGATGTGCTTATGTTTTACATCATTTTTGTCACTGTTTTTAAATGTGTTTTTGAGTACTATTCCACATTCTACGGGAAGCAGGACGAGTTATGCGCTCTTTGGTATTCAAATTTTAGGCTAATTAGATGTCCAGATTTTTGGCTGGATGTGTCTACTTTCCAAGGACCTTTGTACCTGTTTTCACTGTCTGTAGGTTGAGAGGTATGCATGGGTAGCTATTCTGTAACTGTCCTACTGCAAGATGGTGTTACTGTGATTGGATTCAGTATATGTGGCTTGCTGTGATGTGAGTGTTTTCCACAAAGGAATCAGTAGACCAATGGTACCATGCCAATAAAAATAAGAGACTATATACAGTTCAGCTAGCAATATGCAAGGAATTAATGTCAACTCTTTTTTATTTTATATAAGGAAGTCATTAATTTCAAGTGTCTTGTTCTACCCATCCATTTTTGTTTGGCTGGAAGCACAATTAATATTTCTTGTGCACTCTTGGAAATGATCTGTTTTGCAGTTTTCTTGTTCTTAGTACCTCTGCACTTCCATGTCTATGAGAAAAGAAAAACATAAAAATAATACCTGCCTTTGACAATTTAACCCTCTCTAATCAATAACAGCAAACACAGAAAGACCATCAAAAACTAAATAGTTATGTACTACTTACTACGTAGTAATGTACTTATCAAAATTAGCCCATAGGATCAGTTGTTGGTAACAGGTGTACTTTCCATTTTATGAAAATGACAATGGAAGCCATCTGGGAACCTGTAATTGCATTGAAAACACTTTCTTCAGGTGTTGCTACATCATGGAAAAAAAAATTAAGTGTAGTAATACTGATGACTGTTGCAATAGTAACTTTGAGATGCTGGAGGATATATATATATATATATATATATATATATATATATATATATATATATATATATATATATATATATATATATATATATAATCTTACCTCAAGGATGAATGACCTCAGAGCTAGCTAATGCAGACTTAAAAGAGTCACAGGGCTATAGAGTGCAAGGGATCTTGCCCCATTGGAAAAAAAAAATATTTTCCCTTTGTATTTTTGTAACAATGAATGTTTATGGCATACCAATGCTTTTTCCTTAATGTTCCTGACTGTGACAATGTTGTGCTCATTGTCCTGACATGAATCCAAGCCATCCTTACTCCTGCCCACCTGCTCATGAACCATCCCATCACAGAGGAAATTATGCCAAGGAAATCAAAGCATGACTATGGAACTATAGCATACTGGTCATTCATAAAGACTTGGTACCCCGTAAAATGGATGCAGCTAACTACAATGTGAACTGTAGAGTTGTGTCTCTACTAAACAGCAGCATGTTCATCAAGATGGTGTGACCCCCCCCCAAATTCTATTGGCCATTTCAATCAGATTGAAGAAAAGACATCTCAGAACTGTAGTACTGGTTGACAAAATTTTTCCCCACAGATGATTGTGAAAAAAAGAATCATCATTCTCTTTGGTGGCAACATCCTTTGAAAATGTGTCTCTTCTTGGACTAAATGCCACAAGGAGCACCACCAGTGGTAGTAAAGTGCTTCAGCTTGAGAAAAGGTCGGCCTTCTCATGTTGTGCAGCTCCTGCAGTTGTTTTTTTACAAAGAGGAATCTGGTACTTCAGTGTAGAACCACATAACTCTTTTCTTTGAAGGTTGTAACCAATACAAATTCATCTGCACCTTTTTTCTATGCTGTTCTGTGGATCCTCTGTACTCAGCAAATTGCTTAACTATATCTTAATGAGACTGAGGACTGCTGGAAATAATGCTGCTAAGTTTATCTTCTGACCAACCACTTTCTTGTCCTGGAAAAAGTGGAATAGTAACAGTGACATCTGGTGCGTTACCATGTATGGGTTACTAATATTTACCTTTTTTGTAAAAACATTTTAAGGCAGTTCACAAATTATATTCTCTTGATATTATGCTTTGGTAGCAAAGCAATTGCAATGGGAACTACACCTTTCCCAAGTGAATGTGTGAACTGGAATTAGCATATGTAAGTTGCGGAGGACAAAGCCACTGCATCAGAAGGTGCAGTAGGACAGAGCTCCACTGAAGAAATATTGCTTTTTTATCTTACTTTTTTGTAGTTGTAGTCAAGTGCATTAGTTATACATGAAAGTGCTTTTATAGACTTGCATATATGGGGTTCCACTAGAAAGGAATCACATTTATACCATACATCTCGGTCCTATATCCTGTACTTATGTGCTATTATTCTATACTGCATATATTGTATTCTGCAGGTTTTCCTCTACATTACCGCCTTTAGAATTTCCTGAAAAATATGCTTATTTTCTCTGTGGCTAGACAGTTACTAAAATGAAAAAAGAAATTAAATGGGCTGAGCCTATCACAGCATCTGAGCATGTTCACTTAGTCTTAGAGAAGGCATTCACTTTATCAGGACAGCTGAGACTAGTGGAGACAAAAATAGAAAACAATTAGAGTATTGCCACTATTTTATTTCTTTACTTTTACACCACTGTATAAATTGCGGTGGAGGTACTGCAGTAGCACTGTCGCCTCACAGTAAGACGTTGTCCTGTTTGATTCTCAGCTAAAGCATCTTCTGTGTGGAGACATGCATGCATGGGCGTACCTTTGTTGTAGGTTGTGCGTCAGGGCTGGCAACTCGGCACGTAAAAATCTACTGCCAATCATTAGCGGACCGGAGTTCCGCTGTGGCAACCCCTAACCGGGAAAAGCCGAAAGACACAACAACAACTTTTACATCACTGTATCTGATGCATAAAGTGCTGAGCACAATTTTTAGCCCCATCACTCTCTACTAAATTAAAACACACACACACATACAAAACACTTGATCTGAAGTAGTTAACTTCATTTGGTCTGCAACCTGTGGGTATCGGATCCGTCCTTGGATCTGTTACCTAGCTAAAAGATCTGAGCTCCTAGCTCCACCCCTACCCACAATCCCCTGCTACACATCCCCCATCCTCAGATCTAGTTTGCCGCGGCTTGTAGCAGCTTCTAGAGATGAGCTCTTAGGCGTGGGTGAGATATTTCCAGTTTGATAAAAACCTTTCAAAATCGTTTTTTTCTAATTTTCTTTGGTGTGTGTGTTTTGTTTAGTCCCTTTTATCGACTAATATATTTAGCGTATTTTTTTTGTGGTAAATTTACTTCAAATTTTGTTTCATTCCCTCCCCCTAGTGCGTGAGTGTGTGTGGTGTGATGGCTGAAGGGCCTAAAGCCATTTTTTCTAAATGCACTGAGTGTGGTCATAAGCTGTCCCCAGCCGATGGCCACACTCAGTGCGTTATTTGCTGGGGGTGGCCCATTTATCCACCAGCTGCCAGGTTTGTGCAGCTTTCAACCCCCGGGCTACCAGGAATAGGAGGAACAAGCTAGTCGTGGCGGGATTGTTGCCCCCGGATTCTTCTTCCACCTCTCCCTCTAAGGCTCTGGTCACAGCTGCGGCTTCAGTGCCTTCCAATCCCCCTCCCTTGTTGGGGACTCAAACTCTCTCTGCTTCTCAGGGGGAGGGGGACTCTTCTTTCTCTTCTAAGGAAAAAAGGAGAGAGAAGGACCGGCACAAGCATAAAAGGCGGGCTGAGTCTCATCCCTCAGCCCCACCAGCAAAGGTAGCTAGTCCCGCTAAGAGGGCCTCTGGTTCTCCTCATTCTCGGCTCCGTTCTTCTTGCTTTTCCCCGGAGCCAAAAGAGGAGTACCGGTCTCCCTCGAGGTCCTCGAGGCGGCCATCCAGGCCCGCCTCTATGACCTCCTCCAGATCCACCAGAAGCTTGACCGACGCTGATTTGGACCGGATGATGTGTCATTTTCTGCAGGCTCAAATGCAGATGGGGGTGCTCCAGCCTCCCCCCCTCTGGAGGGGGGGAGCTCGGCCCCTTTCTTTACCCCGATCACTCCTTCTCCGACCTGATTTAGGGTTTTGGAGTCTTCGGATCTGTGCCGTTTCAGACCCGGGGAACCATCGGCGCTGACAGTCTTGATTACTTCGACGCCGACTATGCCCTCGAGCATGTCGGATCCTAGCTCTCAGGGCCAAGAGCCAAGCATCGGATCTGTGGGGGGAGCTGTGTCTTCGGCGCCATTTAGGTCGGAGCACACTTCCCTCTCGGGTCCGACTGCTTCGGCTCCGATGCCGATCCCTGCATCGGAGCCGAGGGGGCTGCTCTCAGAGCCAGGGGAGAGCGGTTCACCCTCAGCGTTTAATGTAGTGGAGAGGGTGCTGTCGAGGACTTCCAGATCCCTGGTCCGGGCTGTGGATCCATCCATCTCCCCTGCGCATTTGGGCCTGTCCTCCATCATCTGGCCACAGGGACAGCCTGCATTGGTGCTGCAGTTGGTTCCCTTAGAAAAACAAGACCCAGTGGGTGATCCCTCCTCGGACAGCCCCACCGAGGAGGTTCCTCACAAACGGAAGTGCAAAAGGATGCACCTGGACTCCCCTGAGTCCCTCACTGAGGACACAGACTTGGAGGAAGGGGAAGGTTCCCCACAGTCACCCCCTGAGGATGTCTCCTTTGGAGACATCATGGAGATGTTATGAATCAGAGGAGAGTGGTCTGCCCAAAAACCTTCCTCAGACGAGTCTGTGTTCCTGGAGGCACTTGATGCAGGCCCGTCTATGTCTTGGGTGTCCCCCCATCTGACCCCCTGGTGGATTTAATTACCACCAGGGCTTGGAAGGAGCCGGTCACCGTGGAGCCAATCCTCAGAAGACCAGACAAAATACTTAGTCCCCCTTCTGATAGGCTGGCATGGTCTAAAGGTTCTCCAGTGGATGGCATGATGGTGGTGGCTGCCACCAACAAGGAACTAGTGCAGGAGAGTTCCTTGTTCCACCCTCCAGATAAGGAATCTCGGACGTTGGACCGCATTGGAAAGTGGATGTTTGCTTCAGCTACCTTCTCTGTAAGGGCGCTGAACTATATGGCACGTCATCAGACTACAACGAGACTTGATTAAGGAATACCCTGGAGCCCCCCCGGAGTCCATGGTAGCCAAGGGCAAACGCACCTTTTCGGCTCGCATGGCCACTCTGAAATCTATTACTAACACATCTATGCGGCTACTCTTCCATGCCACGGAGGGAGCGGCTAGAGCCAGCGGAGTAGGCATCGCTCTGCGGTGCCATGCCTGGCTCCGCCTTTGCGATTTTGCAGAACCCTTCAAGGCATCCTTCACGAACGTGCCCTTTGATGGTTCTACGCTCTTTGGCAAGACTGTCTGCGACATGCTGGTCCAAAGCGAGAAAGACGGGAAGACGCTGTCTGCCGTCGGGATCCGCTTCTCTAAGCCCCAACGGTCCTTCTTGAGGAACCAGAGGGGACAAAAGAAGATGTGGTTCCGGAAATCACAGTAGTCCCATCCTGCTTCAGACCCCTCGTCCTTCAGAGGCAGTGGAGGACAAGGTGGACGCCGGCCCAGAGGCAGAGGGGGGCCGAGGAATCTTGGGTCTCGAGAACCTTTCTCGGAGAGGCCCACACAACAGCCCTGAGGGCTTGCCCAACTGTCCCTCTCTGGAGGCAGTCGGGGGCGTCTGTTGGAGCACCTCCAAACTAGGGAGCCCATTACTACGGATCAGTGGGTGCTCCGAATTATATCCAGAGGTTATTCCATTCTCTTTCTGAGTCTTCCCCCTCCTTTGAAACACCTCCCCGATGCCCCACCTGATCAAGGGGAGGTGGCAGCTTCGAAATTTCAAAGCTATTAGAAAAAAGAGCCATCCAGCATGTCCCCCCAGGCCAGTCTGGATTGGGAAATTACTCCAGGTTCTTTTTAGTGCCAAAAAAGATGGGGGACCTGAGGCCTATCCTAGACCTCTCATCTCTAAACCTGTTCATCCCCAAAGAGAAATTCCGGATGGTCACTCTGCAATCTATTCTCCCCTTCCTACAGGAGAATGACTGGATGTGCTCCATAGACCTCAAGGATTCTAATGGACAGATGATCCAGGAGGTTCCTCTGCTTTCAGCTGGAAGCCATTCACTATCAGTTCAGGGCTCTACCGTTCGGCCTCACCTCAGCCCCCAGGATGTTCACCAAGGTCATGGCAGTGGTCGCAGCCCACCTGAGACTTCAGGGCATTCGGGTTTTTCCATACCTGGGTGACTGCCTCCACCAGGCATCAGCTCTGCTCTGCCAGGGATTATACCCTGGCTCTTACTCAGTATCTTGGTATTACTATAAACCTTCAAAAATCGTTCCTTCATCAGGTGCAGGTTCTGGAATTTATAGGGGCCAAGATAGATACACACCACTCCAAGGCCTTTCTAACAACAGACAGGTTGCGCAGTTTGTCTCTTCATGTTTTGGCAATTCTTCAATCCCCAGCCCCACCTGCGGAATTAGTCCTGAGAGCTCTGAGCTCCATGGCGGCAGCCATTGGTCTGTCGCCCTTTGCGTGACTGCACATGAGAATTCTTCAATGGACTCTTCACGTCCAATGGTCACTTTTACTGCACCCCTTGAACACCCCGATTCCCTTGAGCAAGGTTTGCAAGGACTCCCTTCTCTGGTGGCTTCACTCTCAGGAGCTGCGAGAGGGGAGACCATTTGTCATGCCTCAGCCCCAAGCCACGATGACCACAGACGCTTCTCGCCTCGGGTGGGGGGGCATGCTATGGGCAGAACCATCCAAGGCATGTGGACTTCCTCAGAGAGAGTTCTGCATATCAATGTTCTGGAGATGAGGGTGGTGCTTCTGGCGTTGCAAGCCCTACAAGACCTTCTTCCTTTGGGAACTATTGCAATTCAGACAGACAACATGGCTGTAGTCTGGTACATCAACAAACAGGGAGGAACCAGATCTTATCTCCTTTGCCGAGAGGCTATGAGAGTTTGGGAATGGGTGATCTCCACCAACCACTTTCTGGTAGCAATGCACATTCCGGACCGGACCAACATCCTTGCGGACAAGCTAAGTCACTTGATCCTCACACCTTATGAGTGGTCTCTAAACCCGTTAATAGCGAAACAAATCTTCCTCAAATGGTGTCTACCTTGCTGCGATCTTTTTGCTTCTCCTTCAAACACAAAGTGCAGCAAACATTTCACTCTAATTCCCCCAATAGGGGAGAGCCCCAGAGATGCTCTGGTTCATGCTTGGCCCCCCCAGTCTCCTTTATGCTTATCCCCCGCTTCCGCTCATGATGAAGTTCCTGCAGAAAGCCCATCGGCTGGGGAGCAAGATAATCCTCATAGCCCCATTCTGGCCTCGCCAGATCTGGTTCCCTTACCTGCGGTCTCACAGTGTAGTTCCTCCTTGGATCTTAGATCCCATTCCAGATCTAGTTTCTCATCCTGCGGGATTACAACCCCCAAACCTGGGTGACCTCAAGCTCATGGCTTGGTTGATCCAGTTCCGCTGATAGCAAGGACTCCCAGTATCTCGTCACCAGTGAAAGCTATTCTGGTAGCAGCACACAAACCTTCTACCAGAAAAATCTACAGTAGTAAATGGAAACATTTTTCCATCTGGGCCAAAGACAGGGGCTTAGACCTCTTTAATGTCCCTATTCCGATGATTCTTGATTTTCTGCCCCATATCTTTCATCAGGGTGCTGGTTAAAGTACAGTTGGCAGCCATCTCTCATTTTCATGTTGGGGATGATGTAGGATCACTGGCTTCCACCAGGATTTGCAAAACTTTTTTAAAAGGCGCCTTTCTGTTAAAACCACCAGTTAAGTCTGCGGTCCCACCATGGGACTTAACATTGGTCCTACAGGCTTTGACGGGCCCTCCTTTCAAACCGGCTGCTTCTGCTCAGTTGAAATTTTTATCTTGGAAAACAGCCTTCCTGATTGCAATAACTTCAGCCAGGAGAGTGTCTGAGCTTCAAGCCCTCTGTATGAAACCCCCTTACCTAATATTTCATAAGGACAGAGTTTCTCTCAGGACTAATCCTTCCTTCCTCCCTAAACTAGCCTCTGAGTCAAATATTAATCAGTCTATTAATCTGCCAGTGTTTTTCCCCAATTTCCAGAACAAAGGGGAATACACATTACACAAACTGGATGTACATAGACAACTGCATTTTTATTTGCACAGGACAGCGACCAACCGCAAATCTGATCAATTGTTTGTGTCTTTTGCCAAGTCTTCTCTAGGTAAAACTATTACCAAAGTTACTTTAGCCAACTGGATTTCACAATGCATCATTTAGGCCTATTTGGCTTCAAACAATCCATGCTCATTCAACCAGATCCATAGCTACCTCTGCAGCGTTCTGGTCTAGAGTCCCTATAGACGACATATGTTCAGCAGCTACTTTGTCCTCCTCTCATACATTCATTTCCCATTATAAATTGGATATGATATCCAGGAGTAGGGCTTCCTTTGGCTCTGCGGTGCTCCGGAATATTCTTCCTTGAGGGCAGCCCAAGGTTTCTAGGTAGCTGGGGACTCTGTCCCACAGGTTGCAGACCAAATGAAGTTAACTACTTCAGATAAAGAAGTTATGTACTCACCATAACATTCCATCTGAGTAGGTAACTTCATTTGTCTGCAACCGACCCCCCCTCCATTCCCCCTAACCAGTTTTGTGCTTCTTAACCATGGGATAGGATTGCTCATGCTGTTAGGCAGTAGGTTACTGGCCTCTTTCGAGGGTCTTGTGAAGTTTTTATAGGCAAACTCGATCTGAGGATGGGGGATGTGTAGCAGGGGATTATGGGTAGGGGGAGGAGCTAGGAGCTCGGATCTTTTAGCTAGGTAAAGCTGCCGGCTCAGATCCGAGGACGGATCTGATACCCACAGGTTGCAGACAAATGAAGTTACCTACTCAGATGGAACGTTATGGTGAGTACATAACTTCTTTTTTTCTCCATGCATCTGAGTATTAATGTTTACTAAATTCTCAGTGACATCAATGCCGGGGAAGGTGAGGTGTATCAATGGATGCATTACTGTGCCTGTGCAGAGATGTGTGAATTAAAGTCAATGAATCTATCTTAAGATAACGTCACTAATGGAAATGCTAAATTTGCTTGGACCATGGTTTTAATAAAAAGTTTACAATCTTTTCACTGAAGACAATGATCCAAATAAACAAGGAATGACCAGGGTAAAATGCACTGCGGCACTTAATTCACTAGATGCTGCACTGCACTTATGGTGTCTGCCAATACATTTTGACAAAACCAGACAAATATAATGGAACTAATAGGTATTTAGTCCTTGACGGCTTGTGATGCTATGTTTAAAAGTTTCCAAACATTCAAACAGTTTCATATTCAGTAGTAAATTAGTTGTTTATTTTATCACCTTAGGAGTGAGTCTGTTTTTTCTTTTGGATGTAATATTTGCTTCTCCTGACAATCTTACTCCCTTTGTCTTTATTTATACTACTTTTGCTAATCATCTTTTAAGGCTTCATAAACAAGAATTATGTCATCACGCATATTATGTAATTTATATTCTAACGAACATTACATAAATTATTCAATTCCTGCCTTCTCTTAAACCTCATTCCTCCTCCAAAATATTTTTCTGCATGTATTGTTCTTACAGTTTTCATGCCAGACCATCTTGAGCCAAAGTCAGTGACTGACCTTGTAGTCATGTCTTCAGATCTGAGGCTATATTTTCTGGACACTCAGATCACAAAAGGTGTTGAGTTGTAAACTGATCATCATTTGTTGGTGTGTTTGGCCAGATTGTTGAAATGGCAGCTGACAGACCTGGTAAAAAAACAAACCTGTAGGGGGGGGGGTGTCCTTGGAACTTATATGCTAACTTTAACTGGGGATATTGTTATGAGATGGAAGAAATGGTTTTAGGAAATTTTAAATCCAGCAGATATACCCAACCATTAAAAGGAAGTGTAGGAAACAGAGCAGAGAAATGGATCCATTTCAGTAAATGAGGTTGGGTGGTGAGGAGATGGTTCCACTATGGCAAGGCTGTGTGAGGGCATGAGATCTGTTTAAAATACTGAAAGTGTCAGACATTATTGGGGTATTGTGGCTAAGATTTCTTTTTAATGCTGGTTTAAAAATTTGGACCTCTGAATTGGTAAATGGGAGTAGTAGTCCCCATTTTCAAAGGGTGAGCCAGCAGGATGTGTGTGAAAGTGTATACCAGGGTACTTAAAAGGTAACTTCATCTGATAGTCAAGCCTCTGATTCAAGATGAGCATTTCAATTTGTGTCCTAGCCTTAGAAAAGTGGAGCAAACTCTTTGATGCAAAATCAAGGGTGTTCTGAAAAATGAGGGACAGAAGAGAGTAATGGCTGCTATCCATGTTAAGGCCATTCACTTAAATTACACCCCAAATGTTACATTAGTATCATCCATAATGTGATTATATCTGTTAGTACCAAAACACACAAAAAAGTTATTTCACCAACATCACAGAAATGATATCCCGTGTCTGTAAAACATGCAGAGCTGATAAGATTTAACTTTGCCAAAATCAGTATCTCTCTTGGGAAGGGGGGGGGCTGTAGTACCTGTAAGTTTAGAAAATTACAAGGAGTCTGCCTCAGCCAACAGACTAGGAAGGCAACCAGAGGTATTCTGGACACAGCTGCTTCATTATTACCAAACCAAAAAATCCTACATCTGAACTATACTACATTATGAGGGATGTTCCTCATTTTGAGTCATAATTAGTCCATGATCCATGCTATTCCACATTGAAGGGGTCTGTCACACAGCCATTGATAAGAACTTTTTAAAT
This sequence comes from Protopterus annectens, assembly GCF_019279795.1. Classification (NCBI taxonomy): domain Eukaryota; kingdom Metazoa; phylum Chordata; order Ceratodontiformes; family Protopteridae; genus Protopterus; species Protopterus annectens. Next base: position 1,141,122,718 of record NC_056728.1, on the reverse strand, counting down.
TAATTTCCATGGCAAAAAATACTGAGTCATATTAAGTCATCAAAAGCACTTTTTGTAGGTATGATCTAACACTTTTAAACCATGCTGTGAGCTTCCTAATTGAACAAAACAACATAATGAATGCATAAGTTCAAGTTGATTTTTATTGATTAATATTGTACATTCATTATTTATGGTCATATTTGTATAGGTTAGTATTTTTAAAGGCATGGGGAAAAGGGTCATAGATTAATGATATAGGTTAAGGACTGAGAGTTTTTTAAATTATTCATTAACCATTAGTTTAATTTAATGGACGTGTATTTGTTTTCAAACTGTTTAAGGTGCTGATTGGTTGTTTTCAATTGTCAATTAAAAATTGTTGATAAAGTAACTTGTAACAAGCTATAAATTTACAGGTTTAATGGTGATAATTTGTTCTGAGGAAGTCCTGTTTTGTATTGTATTTGGGAAGAAAAGCATGCCAAGCTTCAAATGACCATTTTTCCTGACAATGTGTATAGTCTATTCAATAAATTGGTGGATTTTTGGTCTGGTGTCCTTCTACAGTATCCTTCAGTTAGTGTATTGGTTCTTGGTTTAGTTGTTTTGGTGCATCTACACTTTTGTGTTTAGGATTGAGTTTGTTTGCAGCGATGGAACTGTTGGAAACCACAAGTGGAAGTCAGCCTCTTTTATTTGATTGTGGCAACAACACTCAGAGGATTGCTGTTGGTTTAGATGCATTACAACTTTCTGGTGAACTCACTAAACGTATCCATTTGCTCACTTATGTCATTAGGAGTTTTGATAGTAAAGGCACCTTTTCCTCTGGTGCCATTAGGCCATCTGACAATGATACACCAGAGTTTTTTTAACCTGACAGATAACACAGTGGCCCTGCATTATTACAACAAGGTACTGTAACTGATTTTAACAATGGGGTACATACTAATTTTGATTTACCCATTGTCAACAGCAGCCCAGGTGAAACTGATAAGACTTTTCACCATTGGCTTATGAATAATATTTCTTTTCTGTGTGAACATTCATTTCAGACTGGTCCCATTGAATGTGACAATTTGTGTTCCCTTATATTAATGTTTGAGAAGAAATTATTAAGAATACGGGGACTGCAACTGGACAATTCTATTTTAAAAGAATGTATTAGAGTAAAAATAGTCCCAAAGGGACTAAGATATTCTACGTTTCCTAATGGTGTAGAACCTGGCTCTAATTTCTTTTTAATATTCATAGGTTCATAGGGGTTTACTAGGCCAAGGACCACAAGGGCCTTTTTAAGCCTAGCCATGCATCCCGAATCTCTGACAAGTTCTGACACCCTTGATAAGTGTAAGCATGGGACTGGGAGATGAACCATTTACAGGTTACCTGTTTACATTAGAGACACAGGTGCCAAACCAGGGACGAATTTCCAGTTTCCCATCCAATTGTCCAAGTTGCACTTGAACTGAGTTAGGGAGAAACTCTGCTCCACATGGATGGGGAGCCTGTTCCATAGATGGGGTAGTCTCTGGGATACATACCTATCTGTCCAGCAGGTCCTATTTATATCACAGGCAAGGTTTAAGTCTTTAGAATGAGTAATTCTGGTACTGTTGATTTTGTGGATATACATGAGGTCCATCAGAGTGGGATCTGACAATGCCCTGTATGCTAGGCATAGATCCCCCCTCAAAAGCCTGTAGGAGACAGAATACAGGGATAAGGCCTTGAGGCGGTCAGCATATGACATATTACTTATGCCCTGTATTCTTTTAGTGAGGAACCTCTGTGTATGTTCAACTTGTTGGATCTGCCTGGTTAAGTACTTACCAAAGGGGACATTGTACTCAATCATAGGTCTGATGAATGCCGAATACAATGGAACAATGACTTTCTTGGACTTAGATGGCATACTTTTGTTTATAAGTTGTGCAACATAGAATGATTTCCTCACCACTGTAGACTTGTGATGATCAAAGGCTGGATTACTGTCTGTGTGTGTCCCTAAGTCCCTGAATACTGGGTCATCTCTAAGGGGTGTGTTGTCAATATGATAGTTACGAGGGATGGATGACTTCCCAAAGGATACTATTATGCATTTCTTGGCATTTAGTTTTAGTCCATGGCTCTGACACCAGTTGTTTGTCTGTGTCAGCCCCTCCTGGAGAACATTTGTGTCAGTATGAGATTCAGTGACAGCACCTAATTTGCAATCATCTGCAAATTTAGTCAGCCAGAGACCACTGACATTGGCCTTGACTTCTGAGAAGTAAATGCCAAAAAGGCGCTGTCCAAGGACTGATCCCTGAGGGACTCCACTTGTGAATGGCCTCTTTGTAGAGGTGAACTCCCTAATTCTAACTTCCTGGGTCCTGTCTGTGAGCCATTTGGCTATCCACCAGGTGACATACGGGTTTGTACCTAACCTCTTGCATTTGTCAACAATGCCCGAGTGGGGTATTGTGTCAAATGCCTTGGCCAGGTCAAGGTAGGCTGTGTGAATGATTTTGCCCTTATCCATTGCTTTGGCGACCTTCTCAAAGAAGTCCACTAGTTTGAGTAGGCATGATCTGCCCTTGACAAAACCAAATTGGGTTAGGCCCAGTGTCTGGAGATTTACTATATCTCTATTGATCATCTCCATGATAATTCTTTCCATGGCTTTACATACAAGACTAGTGAGACGTATGGGTCTGAAGTTTTCAGGGTCTGTAGATGGCCCACCTTTGTGCAGAGGGATATTGGTGGATATGTTTAACAAAAGGGGTTGGAATTGTTGGCAAACATTGTGTAAAGTTACAACCAGTTGATTGAACATTTATGTGGGGAGATTAAACATGTAAATCAGCAGATCAGAAATTATCTTTTATTTTCTATGTATAAAGATGAGTATAATCATTTTTTAGAGTAGATTGTCAATATAATAAGATTATGATGAAGGAAAACTAAAAAAAAACTCATCAGATACAAACACCAATACAAATCATGTACAGTATATCCTTTACTCAGTAAATGTATCAACCAAGATAATAGTTGAGATACATCAGTCAAACTCGATCAGATTCCTCACAGGCCTCAATCAGACTAGAGCATGAAGAACTTCTTATTAGGCAAGTCCGTGACCGGGATGATTTGTTTAATTGCAATGACACTTTAAAATATCCACCCTTCAGATGCTCAGAGAGGATAGCCAGCCAGTCATATCCACAAAGTGAGAGTACAGAAGCTTAACAAGTACAGTTGTACACAACATTCAGAAATCAACACAGGGGTTCCAACTGAAGGGGAAGAGGATGAGGAAAGGGCAGGGACAAGTGATTGTCTAAGTAAATATGCCTACAGTGAGTACAAACAAAGGTGTGGTAACCCAAAGTAATGTTTTTAAAATATTTAACTACAGTAGTTTAACTATTACAAGTGATTACTTTTCTCTGTTCAAAAATGGGTTCACTTGGGGCGTGGCCAAGATGAGCACAGAGTAGCAGCTTTTCTTATCAGCTCTGCCTTTACAGAACTTTATTGACAGGAAATATTGATATAAACTTCCCTAATAATATTTTTTTATTTTAATTAATTCTGTAAAATATATATTAGGGTAGTATATAAAAAATTTCAAGTAGATTTTAAGTTTTCCTGTCAAAGTTACACTTGGAAGTACTACAGTAAAGGAACAGGATGAGCTTCACTAAATCTCATCAAGAGACAACTATAAAAAAAGAACTACAGTCATTACTAACTACTATTCAGGAACTAAGTGTCAAGATAGACAAAATGGATATAAAAATTGACAATTTCAAAGAAAAGTGTTCTCACCAAATGGACATTCTACATGAAGATTTATTGCAACAGAGGAAGCAGATTTCAGGAATGGAAACTGCATTAAGTGATATGGATAACAGAATTCAGGAGAGTGAACATAATGTTGAGTTCCTGTTAAGGCAAAATTCTCTTCTTCAGACAAAGGTTGATGACCTTGAGAACAGGTCCCGTAGGAATAATGTGAGAATTTTTGGCTTACTGGATAACATAGAGGGAAATAATATGGAAACATTTTTATCTTCCTGGTTGCCTGAAGTACTTGAACTGCCGGAGACTCTTTCATATGGTATTGAAAGAGCCCATAGATCAATGGTGACATCTAAAAACACCAAGAGTAATTATACTAAATCTGTTATTGTAAAGTTCCTATCAGCCCATGATAAGGAAATGGTACTAAAGACTGCGTGGGCAAAATCCCCAATCAAACTGAAGGACAATATTATACGCTTTGATAATGACTATTCTTCAGTATTATCAAAAAGGAAAATGTTCTTGCCTTTAGTCAGAGAACTAAAAAAGAATAAAATAAAAACCCATTTGCTTTTTCCTGCAAGACTGAAAATATTTTATCAAGATGGTTTCAAAATTTTTGACAACCTAGACAATGCAATAACTTATATAATATCTAATAACATACTGGAAAAAGTAGATTAAATGGAGTGGGCCAGTCCTAGTCTTAAAAGGAATGCTGAGAACAACACTTGGAAAACATTTGACCCTAAAAAAAAATCAAAAGATGAATCATAACAAGTACATATTTGCACTTGTTTCACTCAGTTGGGGAAATGAAACCAGACATCCAGGTGAGCTTTTGGTATTATATTTAATATAATGTAAATTGCTTAACTAAATAGTTGTCTATTTTGTTTTGTAGAATAGTCGTTTGTTGGGATTTTTTTTTTCATTTGTACTATTTGTTTAAGATTAATTATCTTAATGTTTATTGGTTTGATTCCCATGGATGCAGTGATTCTCCTGTCTCGGATATCTATGCTTCCGGATGTCTTGTAGTGGTGCTTATCATTAGGGGGCATATTTGTTTATCTTGCTTTTGGTTCTTATAGTGGTTGGAAAACTTTTATTTAGTTATAATTGCTGCATTCGTATTTTAGTTGATTTATGGTTAATTGTTTGATAAAGGAATCTTGTATGATGGCCTGATGTATAGTTGCAGAATTGCTGTGCTAGTGATGGTACTTCTGACCCGGGATGTGAGTGGCAGTGTGGCAGGAGTAATGGTAAGGCTTTGTTGTCGTTTCCGAGTTGTTGGTGTGTTTATTTGGAGGCTCTGGTTTGGTGCTCTAGCACTGTAGAGACATGTGTGGTGTTGTTTGTGCTAATTGTATGTTTTGGTGCCTGTGTGCTTTGGTTGGAGATTAACCGGAGAGTCTGGTTGATAGTGTGGTGAAGCTTTGCTTGATAGCTGTCATTGCTTTGTGTTGTGTATGCAAGGTTTTTTTTTTTTTCTTTCTTTCTCATCTCTGTCGGTATAGAGGGAGTCTCAAGACATTGCCTTATATGTAGTTAAGTAATGTTTTACTTACTGTTTCCCGCCGGAACTTTGAAAGCTTTATCTTCATGATGAGCTCGGGACTGTGGTATCCATCGCAGCTGCAAAGCTTGGAGCTTTCTTAAAACGTCATCATGAAGGCGTCGGAAGTAAATTGATCTTCTGATCCTCACCGGGAAGCTACTGAATCAAATTTGTTTCCTCATACAGCATACGGAAAGAAGATATAGCTAGTGTACTACTTTCAACTTATTGTAAGACATTATATGCAATAATCTCTTAAATAAATAGGGATTATACTACGCATGTAGCCTAAATACTTTTTCTGATCATCATAGGTATTCTTGAGCCTTATGCATTTATATACGAATAGTATTATCATAAAATATTTGCTTTATGTATGACAAGGGTGCCGATATGTTGTTGAGAAATACTAGTTGTGATTTGTGCAGTTTTGGAAGCTATAATAACGCTGCAAGCTGTTTATGTATTTGTGTTACATCTACATTTTTTATAACTATTGACTTGCTGAAAAAATATTCATGAAGAATTTATCAAAATGTTAAATGTATAGATGTATATAATAGATTATCTCAGTTATTTTATGAATACATTTGTGTAATAGGCTGATAGGGATGTACCACATAGGCAGCAATAATATTGCAAGGACAGGTGCATTAAAAATAGTTAGATCTGTTTATCATTAGAAAATGCGAAATTTTCATCTTTTGTTTTGTTAATGAAATCGCTTTTCAAAATTCAAAGATAGTATAAGCTATAATTGAATAATAAAAAGCTCATTATATTTAAATAAGTCTTTTATATAGTATACAGGAGCTATTTAAGCACCTTGCTTCTTTGAACTAATATGACCTTTCCATTAGTTTTCAGTATGGTGATGGTCCCTTTGAGGTAACTTAAATGAATGCAATGAATGGAAGATCAGACATTTAAGGTTTATTAGTCACTCTTCTATGAGAGACTGCACCGGGGTGTTTGGTTAGAAGAAAACTAGCAGGATGTTGTTGGTCTTACTTCTTGATGAGTAATCACTATATTTGGTTTCTGGCAAAGAAATGCAGTGTTCATTTCTTTCAGAACAATCAGTATGCTAGTTGATTGTTAGTAAAATCACTTTTATTAGCATCTTATTTATTAGCTGCAAATGTTAGTGGTTATTGAAGGCTCTTAGGTGATTCATTTACAACTAAGTCCCAGTTAGCTGATCACCTATGGCAGTACTATATATCACACTTCAGCCTTTATTAGCCATATTTTGGTAATAAAATAATGCCATAGTCTCTTTTTAAGGTTCTTGTCAAATGTGATTACTTTAAAACAGAAGAGTGAACTAACAGATCATAGTAGTTCTTAATAACCTACTAACTAATGTAAGAAAATTCTGTACTTTATTCCTAAGATGTAGCTGTCATCAATTTACTAACTGACACAACATTATATCTATATATTTGGTTCATACAAAAAATTGTTTATGTTATTGATGCGAAGCCTTATTTTTATAGTTATGACTATAGACATTTAGGCAGGTGCTGATTGGATGCTGCTTTTGATAGGAGGTCGATTCGAGTGACTGATGTCATTTGAGTTAGGAGTTTTAAACTCCAGAGGGGGTTTGGGTTGGTTATTTTGTTTCATGTTTATGTTATAAATATTTTCTAATAACTTTTCAGATGTTCATATCTTATGTAGTAGAAAACAACCTTAATTTTACGAATATGATACTCTTACACTATGTTTGTTCTAATGATCATAATAGTATTCCTATTAAATATATTCTTGTGTATTTCTTAGATCAGTATGTTTATATTTACATCATCTAATTTTCAATGACTACACTAAAAGGTATATCAGTTAACATTAATGGTTTAAATAATCCTAATAAAAGGAGGAATTTAACTAGATATCTTAAGTTACATAAATCCCAGTTAGTATTTTTACAAGAAGCTCACTTAATAACAGAGGATATATTCAGACTTGAATCTAAAACATATAAGATTTTAGTAAGTTCTGAACATACTAAGAAAAAGAGAGAAGTAGCTATCCTATGGAACAGCATAATGCCTTTTCCTAAAATAATCGATACATATAAGGATAATAAAGGAATGTTTTGTGCAGTCACCATAGAAATAAACAGTAACATTTTCACATTGATTAACATATATTGGATCCCAGGGAGAGGGATAAACACAGTGAAACAACATCTAGATCAAATTGTACTATTATCTAAACTAGTACTAATGGGAGGAGGAGAATATCTACATCATCTAAATTATTAAAAAACTTTTCAGATACTTATTTTTTGAAAGATATAAATTATTTTGCAGATACTACTTCTTTGTTTTACACCTTTTTTTCTCATAGACATAACTCATACTCGAGGATAGATAGTTTTTATTTCTAATAATTTAACAGATTCCTTAAACAAATCAGCAGTGATTTCATGTCCTTTATCAGATCATAATTCTATAATTTTTGAAATGGTAGTCAATCCAAATTTTAATATTCATATAAAAAGGATCCCAGCTTATATCACAAAATTAAAAGATTTTAATGATTTCATTTCTGCAGAAGTACATAAATTTTTAGAACTTAACAATTCTAATGATATATCAGAAATTTACATATGGGATGCCCTAAAAGCTTATCTATATGGTAGGATATTGAATTGGTACAACAAAAAAAGAAAGCTTGGGATAAAGAGCTGCAAGATATACAATGTAAATTAGACACATTAAAACTTAGTATTATGGGTGATAAAGATATATCAGATAAAAGAAAAGAAATAAATATGTTAAATAATAAATATCTAGAAATATTAAAACATAAAACTATGATCAATATAGAAAAATTCAAGTTTATAAATTTCTCTTCTAACCCTAAATCCTTAAAAATTCTTGCTAATAAAATGAAAAGATTAAATAGATTTAATCATATTAATGAAATATTCTCCCCTAAAAAAAGGAAAAATGGTATCGGAAATTCATAATATATTAACAGAATTTAGAGAGTTTTTTATAAACATCAACCAAACAACTACTGAAATTAACTCTAAAGAGGAAATAAAAACATTTATTAATAAATACACTAAAACAAGACTTTCAGAGGAACAAGGGATTTCTATTGATAAACAAATATCTTTCAAAGAACTTCAAACTCACATTACCAAATTAAAGCAAAATAAAGCACCAGGTAATGACAGCATCATTCCTGAAATTTACAAATTACTGCCTATAAATGCTCTAAAATTGCTTTATAAAGTATTTAATCTTGTTCAGGACAAAAACATAATTCCACCTTCTTGGAAATACACTTTTATTTCTCCTATTTTAAAATCTAACAAAGATCCCTCTAAGTGTACCTCCTATAGACCCATCTCCCTATTAAACACTGATTACAAATTATTTATGTCCATTTATGCAGAAAGGCTTAAAACACTTTTACCCAAATTAGTTGATAGTGATCAAACAGGGTTTATAATAAAGAGAACTTCATATGATAACATTAAAAGAATATTAACTTTAATTGATTTGGTGAAAAATCTTAAAACAAATTTAACCCTAGTTAGTTTAGATATAAATTGTGCTTTTGACTCAGTTACATGGGAATATTTGTTCACTCTATTAAATGAATTACATTTCTCCAATAATTTTATCAATCTTATCACTCTGTTATATGAAGGTAGCCAAGCTTATGTTAAAATTGGTACTAGTATATCTCAAAATATACCAATAGTAAAGGTACTAAGCAAGGGTGTCCTTTATCCCCTCTTTTATTTTCATTAGTTATGTAATAAGACATGATACAGATATTGAAGGATACAAGTTAAACCCCACTATATCATCTACAATACAAATGTTTGTAGATGACATATTGATTACTCTTGGGAGTAGAAGGGAATCAATACAAAAACTTTTTAAAAACATGGACTATTTTCAAACAAATTCCAGCCTTACTTTTAATAATAATAAAACACAAATTCTTTTAACAGGTTCAAAAAAATACAATATACCTGATGAATATAATGAATATATAGCTCAGTCTCAACAAATAGCATATTTAGGTATAATTATTACTAACAATATTAAAGATACCATTCAAATAAATTATAATAAAAGTATATTACAGATAGAAAATTTAATAAATAAATGGAACAAATTACCCCTTTTCTATGGATGATAAACTTTTAATAATAAAGATGATCCTTCTCCCCAAAATCGTATATATAATTCAATCTTTATCTATACCTCCTTCTTACCAAATAATTAAAACATTTAATTCAATGATTCAGAAATTTTTGTGGTTGCCAAATAAGCCAAGGATTGCATTAACATACCATATGTATAATTGGAATAATGGGGGTATAGCCCTACCAAATTTAGAAATGTATTTAATTTCATCAGTATTCAATACAATCTCTCATCTCATTGATGTGGAATACACTGCTAAGGGGAAAGAGTTTATAGAGGTATTATCACAAAATACCAAAGATATAAACAGTTCCTATAAGCTAAATATAATTAATAATCTATTAATTTGGAGGTTAAAAGATTATATTTCTGAATTTTCTTCTCTGAGTTTTAACTCTAAGTATATAGTTTTTCTTTTAAAATCATTTAAATTTTTTATATTTAAATATAATATAATATATATATATATATATATATATATATATATATATATATATATATATATATAAGGATTGGCTTTTTTTACTCTTCCCTATAGCCTACACACAGAGATCTATTTTCTCTTCAGATTATACAAAAATGTCTATATTTCAGCAAAAGCATTTAACATTTTGGCACCAAATGATGATAAATAATGAGATAAAATCCAATAGTTTACTCTTGGAAGAGTATAAACTTGATTCTTGTTTATGGTTAGAGCTTCAAGAAGCTAGACAATATGTATTAAATAAATTGGATTCTATGTCTCCTATAATTAGGAAAAAAATTCCCAAGCTAATACAATATATGATTTTATCAGTTTTGCATAAATCTCCTGCTAATAACAAGTTATCAAACATTTATAGGGCAATTAAATCTGATTCAGATACACATTCAGATAATTATTGGAAATATTTTTCTTTAATTAATAATAATCCCCCTTCTGAGAAAGACAAATTGAATATTTTACAGTCAGCAAGTATGACGACTTCTTTACAATGGAAATTATTTACATGGATGTTTTTAAATAGATCATTTATCACTCCTCATAATATAAGTATATTTTCTAAAAAGAATATAACATGTTGGAGATGTAATATTGAATTGAATGCTGACTGGTCTCATATGTTTTATAATTGCATATATTTAAGAAAAGTTTGGGATGGTATCAATAATTTGTTGCAAACAATTTTTACTGGTAATTTCTTTATATCTAAATCACTTGTTTTATTTAATACTCCTGTTCCTGATTGTGTAAAAGAGAATAAGTACCCTTTGGTTTGGTCTATACTATCTATAGCTAGAAAAACAATCACTAAGAATTGGAAATCTAGTACAGCACCTACATTTGTGGAATTTAAAAATATACTCCTTGAAACGTGTAATTTGGAAATGTTAACTATTAAATCTAGATCATCTAGGAATACTACATTATATAATTCATGGAATATCATCTATGAACTTCTAGAAAAATAGTTTATTAATTTATGTAAACAGATGATTTTTATTAATCCTACAGCTACATTAAGAATTTTTTTTTGCATGATGAACGTCTTTGTACATAGTTTAGTTACGTTTGTTTATATATTAGAAGGTTTGTTTTTTACCTTTAAAGAAAAAAATGTTATAATTTCATGGAAATATTTGTTCATTTTAATAATTATTTAATAAAATTCTTTGGAAAAAAAATGGGTTCACTTATATTCCAACAGTCAATATGATCACACAAAATCTCTCACATAGTTCAAGTTTTATTCTAGAAAGCACAGTTTTGCTATACAATTACAAGATCATTATAATTAGAGTGCTTCCAATATTCATTTAATCAAAGAGAAGTATTGCCATGCCTCTTATGAATCCCACTGTGCAGAGATTTATGCAAACATTTTTTTATAAATGTTTTGGGTACGATGAATACTAAAACATGTAATCTCACCTTGCAAGAAAGAGAATCACTTTCCACCCTTAGGAATTAAAATTCAGTCAGAATTATGAGACCAGACAAGGAAGGGGGAGTTGTCTTATATGACAATATAGACTATGTCAGTGATATGTTTAACATCCTGCACAATGGCAACATGACAGTGGTTTCCAAAAATGAAGTGCACTTCACTTATAAGAAAATTGATCATCTTCTAGAGGATGAGATGTTGCAAGGTTATGTTACCTCTGATAGCTATAAACTCTTAAAAAAATGTGACACCTATCATACCCAAAGTGCACAGAGATATCTTAAAGACCCTGCTAAGACCAATTGCGGCAGCACAAGGCTCAAAAACTTATACCTTTGCTGTCATGGTTGTTAAAATGTTAAGGCCTGTGAAAAATCTGGGCATACACATGTTAAGAGTCTTGGGATTTCTAGGGAAGATTGATTCAAGAGTGACAGAATGAGAATGTGAAAGTTTTGATGTTGGATGTTATTGACCTTTCTTCCAGCATCCCACAAAAAGTAGACATGGAATTTTTTCATGCAGATCTCCCTTCTTTAGATTTCCTCTTCACAAAGGACATAAGATTAATCATGGAGTAAATGGAAATTGTTTTAGGAAACAACTACATGTACTTCAAAGGAGAGATATTCTAAAAAGTTAGTGGTGTAGCAATGGGAGCAAATTGTGCCCCAGTATTTATTTGCTAACCTTGTAATGTTAAAATGGAAGAGAAAGTACATATTTCAGTCAGACTTTTTTCACTATGTCAGACTATTTGTAAATTTTTTTGGGCAATATTTTTATATTACAGGAAGGTAGTCCAGACATAGTAGTTATCTTTGTGGCACTTATAAACAACACAACTTCTTTTTTTACTTATCAGTTAAATACCAATTCTGTCAATTTTTTGGATAACACTATTGTAAAAAGGTCTGGTCATTTTGTTTCTAACATTTATAAAAAAAAAAAAAAAAAAAAACTAAAACAACCATTCTGAATGCATATTTTCATTTCAGCAGTTAACACCAATTTTTACAAAAAAAAGGATTGGTGAAAGGCCAGTTTGTGAGGTTAGCCAGGATGATATCAAAATAGAACATTTCTGATATAGAAAGGAAAATATGTTCTTAGAGGATATCCCAAAATGCAAGTACGGGCAGTCATTGGTGAAATTATGGAGGGATGGAGGATTAAATATATCTCTTTATTTGGTACAGGTATAAAAGAAAATATGGACTTACAAACACAAATTTATGTGGAGAAGGTAATTACTCCTAATGTATAAAAAAGGGACACCGATAGTAATGGCTTTCAGAGAAGTCTTGTATTACAATGTAGTTTTAGTGCAAGGATGATTAGAAATATTATTAATAAAAATTGGAACATCCTTTGTAGTGATGAAATGGTGAAAAGAGTAATGGGGGATAGTCTACAACAGTTTGTATACAAAAAGGCTAGAAATATTAAAAATAGTGGAAGCCCAAAAATTTATATCATGAGATAAGACAGGAAGAGGTACAACAAAATGTGGCTCATGTAACCAGTGCAAATACATTTGTGAAAAAGGTACCATTATATTGGTGAACTCCTTAAAAACAATCAACAAGAATAGTAATTGTAATACCAAAGGCATCGTTTATCTTACTATGTGCTCTGTATGTCCAGTATTTTATGTTGGAAAAAGAGAATGGACGTTGAAAAAATGTATCTATGAGCACAATAATATCTGCATGGGCAACATTAACAACACCTTATTTAGACATTCTATTAATTGTACATTGTATAATACATTTTTATTTATTATACTTGAAAGGTATAAAGTCCCCCAAACCCAGAGGTGGAGCTTGGGAGGAAAAAATAGGTTACAGGGATTTCATTTGGTAGTTAAGGTTGGACGAGACCCATTTTCCAGATATTAATGAAAGCATATCCCTCATACCCATTCTGAAATACAAGGGCTGCAAATTTGTGAACAACACAACATAATAAATGCAAAAGTTCAAGTCAATTTTTATTGACTACTATTGTACATTCAGTATTTATTGCCCTATTTGTATATCTTAGCATTTTTAAGGACTCGAGGAAACATGTCATAGGTTAATGATATAGGTTAATGGCAGAGAGATAGACTGTAGATTATTCATTAACCATTAGTTTATTTTATTGGACCTGTATTTGGTTTTTAAACTGTTTAATGGTTTGATTGGTAGTTTTAAATTGTCAGTTAAAAATGGTCGGTCAAGTAATTTGTAACAGTCTATAAATTTACAGGTTTGATGGTAATACATTCTTCTATGAAAGTCATATTTTGTATTGTATTTGGGACGAAAAGCATGCCAAGTTTCAACTGACCATTTTTGCTGAGAATTGTGCTTGGTTTATTTAATAAATTGGTTGATTTTACATGCTGTGGTCCATTGTCCTTCTACAGTGTCCTCACATTGGTGTATTGATTCTTAGTTGGTTTAGTTGTTTTGGTGCACCTATGCTTCTTTGTTTGGGATTGAGTTTCACATTTGTGACATATTGTGAGAGCTACTAATAATACTAGTCATCTCCATATGCAGTCAATTAAAAAACTCAAGCTTAACAGTTGGGCTTGGACAAATCCTCATCTGCTTGGTGTTTTACCAAATTATGCCAAGCAACAACTTTTTTTTATGAGTACAAGTGACAAAATGGAGATAACTGTTTTCTCTTTACAATTTGAAAATGGAGGCAATGGCCACTTACCTTGCCTGCAGCTGGTACGTAACAAGAATAATAAATAAATAAAGAAATAAAATAAATTAAATAAAATAAATAAATCTTTATGCAGCAAAGTTGTTTTCCTTCCCTTCCTTGTAGCTGTTATAACAGCCTGCTCTGTCTTGTCTTGTACCTGGTGTTCTGTCATGTCAGTCAGCTGTTCTTTTCTTCTGTTATGACAACTCCTACTCTTCATCAGTACAATGAAAAATGACTCTAATGGCTTATAAATCTAATTGTGACAATTGCCACATTTCTCCAGTGAAATTCTGCAACAGAAATGCAGCCTATCAGTTTTCTTCAATTAAAAATGAGTGTAAGTAGAACTATGAATGGATTTTTACACTTTTTTATACTTATGGTTTGATTATTGCCATCTTCTCTGATTTGCACTACTATGGTTACTTGATACTTGAAGTAACCTATTGGAATACCTTTCTGGTGAAAGGGGGTAGGGGAAAGTGGGATAGTGATCAAATCAATGGAAAACATCACTGGTGTGAACTGTGCATGCACACATCACTGTGGTGACAGTCCTGACTTTTGAGGAACTGAAGCTGAAAGCTTAATTGTGCTGTTAGGCTGCTAATGTTGCAGCTTATCTCCCCTAGTACTCCCCATAAATTTGCCAGTGGCATACTCTCAACCAAAGCTGAAGAGGTATTTTACTTTATTTATTGGTTGCAATATGAGGTGCCCTACTCCTGCCTCTGTTGGCCATAGGTCCCCTCTAGAGATGTGGGCCCTGAGGTTCTCAAATCACTCCTATTATAATCCACCACTGATAACGATGGTGGCGATGCTGTACTTTTGCTTATAAAGAACATTTTGCTGTGTAATGATTCTTATTTTATATATTCTTAACAGAAAAAAATATTCTTCTAAACTAAAGAATAATCCTGACTAAAGAAAATAAAGTGAAAGCAAAGTAAAACCAAACTAAAACCCCTTTACTTTATTAACTTGAAATTTAAATTCTGAAATCAACCATTAAACAATTTAGAAACAAGTAGACATTGATTAATAAACAAATAAAGTGCACCAGAAAGAGAAGCATATTACAAAGAAGTATGCAATTAAAAACAACCAATAAAAAACTAAACACGATTAAGACCAATTTATCAGTTTAATGCATCTAGATATATCAGTATCATATCCCCAAGGCTTTAATGTATCAGAAATGTGAATAACTTGTAACTGTGTTTTTATATAGATTTGTTAAAACTCTCTTTCCATATTCTCCTCCTACTATTTTTATATTATTCAAAAAAGTGAGTTTATTGATATAGTCTGACATACAGGAGGAGCCAAGGGAACAATTTAAAGTTTCATCTCGGTGACGGTATTGGATGTTTGTAGATAAACTAATGACATATAATGCCAGCCAGTGCATATCATCTGACCATTTCAGGAGATGAATTTATTTAAGAGATGCGAGAATCTTTCACATAAAAAGTGTACTTCTCTACCACTCTGCATAAATTTTCATGGATAACAAGAGCAATATTTTGTAAAAAAAAATGTTACAGCAGGATATACCCAGTCTGACAGGTGGTTGCGCGGGGGATTCTTTTTAGCCTTATGAAGTCAGTCAAAACTGCATCTGTGGATTCTTAATTATGTTTGTGTGCAGTATCATTGTGTAAATATCCTAAACATATTTTTATTCAACAGTCAGCATTCTCCATTATTGAATGCTCATAACTGTTAATATAACCTGATCATAAGAGTTAGTATCATGGAGAGATAGTCATAGCAGATTTCAGGATATTCAGTATCTATTAGATTAAAGATACTACAAGACCTCCTATTCATTTTAGTTAAGTTGTAAGTAATATTGTTCGTATTATGCATATAGTCATTATAAAGTGATTTAAAGTTAAAATTCAGCACACCTGAAAAGCTAAAAGATGTAATAAAATTATTTTAAATGGTCAGAAAACAGGACCATAGGAAGCATTCACCATATTATTAGTCTCAGAATTGTAAGTAAAAATTGTGTCAGTAGAGACAGTACTCTCATGAAAGTCATGAATATATATAACATTTTTATTTTCCACATCCGTAAATATCAGATAAGCTTAAAAACATTTTTTAAAGTCATCTAAATAGTAGACATTTTTTTCTTGTGTGATATTTTTTCTCCCTGCCTTGATGGCCACCAGGATCCCCTCTGTCAGCTTGCAACATCAACTCATTTGTTTCACTGAGAAGCAAGAGCTGCATGGCAGGTATGTTCCTACGTGGGATGGGAGCTGAAACAGCACCTGGCCTGGGCTAGGGGCTTTATGCTTTATAGCCATAACCTCATAGCATATGCCTACTATTTCCATATGTTTGAAATGTATTGGGTATCGGTAAGGGTGTAACTCACTTTTGCATGACATATAACCCCTCAAGATAACACTGATCCCCTCAAAGACAACACTTCCATTGGATTTCTGGTCTCCAGTATGGATTCTATAATGAGAATGAGCATCCACATATGTACACCATCCCCTTCCCTAAAGAGAGGTAAGCTAGTAAATCTGCCATTACACTGTAGGCTGATAAAGAGCATAGGCTTAACCAGCACATTAACATAAAATGCTTTTATTGACACAAAGATTGAGTATTTTAATATAATGAACATAGCTGATTTTTTAGTTATGTGTATATTTGTAGATACATTAGTAACACAGGGTCATTTAAATGTAATTATTAGTATTTAGATTATGATGTCACATGGTTATAATATATTACCTATAAATGTGGTATTGCATTAATTTTATTTAGTTCATTCTCAGAAAGTTCCATAAAGAAAAGAATGAAAGTGCTCAATTCATCACTCCTTGGTGTAACTTTTTTACAGAACATTTTCTGTTTGTTTTTTTTTTTTTGGTGTGGTTATAATGTTCAACATCTCTTGTTAGAATTAAGTTTTAGTTGTTTTTCTATTAACCAAAATATATTTACTTTCTCTGAGGGGAATGTTTGCAATTAATTCTGTATGCATTTGCTGAATGTCAGCAGCCAATTTTATCTGTTTGAATATTTTTTGATAAGTATGAAAGTATGGGCAGTTATTCACCATCACAGCATTTTTTTTCATTAATATCTGTAGACTTAAAAGGGGTGGTGGGGCTCTTGAACAAACTTAGTCAACAGAGAATTAGATCTAATTCTGCATAATTTTTACAATGCTATTATATCATAATAAGTGTTCATTTTATGACTCATCAAACTTTCAAGTTTGTTATATCTTTAGATCTAGGGTGTGTTTAAATGCTGGATTAGAATGTAGGGGATAGAAAAAGTCCAGTATTATGCTCATTTACTTGGGCGGCCATGGTGGTGCAGTGGTTAGCATTGCCGCCTCACAGCAAGAGGTTCTCTGGTTTGATCCTCGGCTGGGGTGCCTTCTGTGCAGAGTCTGCATGTCCTCCCTGTGGTCGCGTGGGTTTTCTCCGGGTGCTCCGGTTTCCTCCCACATCCCAAAGACATGCTGCAGGTGGATTGGACACTCTAAATTGGCCCTAGGTGTGAGTGTGTGCATATGTGTGCCTTCTGTGGAAGGTTGGGCGCCGGGCTGGCAACTCGACACTGTAAAACTCCACTGCCAATCATGAGCGGACAAGGTGATCCGCTGTGGTGACCCCTAACTGGGAAAAAGCCGAAAGAAGAAGAGGATTATGCTCATTTACTTAATGTCTCAAAGCATGCAGAAATCATGTTTGTGTTACATTAACAACTATCTTACTAGTTATTGTAGAAGAGTTGGGTAAATGTTTCCTATAGATCACCAAGCATGACTGAGTTGTTATTGCTTCAGTTCTTTAGTGGGAATCATTAAAAGAAATATCTTATGTGATGGATAAACAAAACATACAGAAAAACGAACTCTGAAAAATAAATATGTAAGCATTGCCTGAATTTAATAAAGCCTACACGGTGCACTAAAACCATGTGCATGTCGCACCAAAGTGTGCACATGGTAGTGCACTGTTTTGCATTCAGTAAGTATCTCTACACAGTATGTAGAACCGCACAAACATGGTAAACATTATGGCATGCTAAGTACATCATAAGCAACTGAATTGCATGCTAATTAACCAATCCAAGTGGAGGAGCTATTCAACAAGCAATAAAGCAACCATGTGCACTTAGTGCAGGTTTTTCCTGCAAATTCCAAAGCCTATTGGAATGCAGCCATGGAAACTAGTCTACACAGAAAGAATGTTAGGGGTTGCTGTTACTCTTATACATGTGTATGTACAACAGGCCCAATTCTATGCTGCTGCTAAGAAGGAGAAGAGTGTTTAGACCCCATTTAACTTTTCATGGTCTTCATGATGTGGATATTGTAGAGTGCTATGGGATGGATAGATGCACACTACAGGAACTCTGCAATCTCTGTCATCCTAAACTGAGAACAAGGGCAAACCGAGGGGAACCAATACCTGTGGAGACTAAGGTAGGTGTACCACTTAGAATATTAGCTACAGGAACCTTCCAAAGACCAGCAGAGGATATGGTGGGGGTATCACAGGCATCTCCATCTAGGATCCTACATCAATTCCTGAATGCTATGCTACAACATGCCTGTGACTACATACAATTTCCCCATATACCCAAGGACAGAGCTACAACAATGCAGTATTTCTACCCTGTAGCATACTCCCCGAAGTCTTGGGTGTTATAGACTGTCACTGCACGCACATTGAAATCAAAGCACCACCCAGGGAATGGAGAAGGGTGTACATAAACAAAAAGGGCTTCCACTCTATTAATTATATGGTCTTATGTAATGCTAAGGGAATCATTCTGAATGTGTGTGCTGACAACCCAGGCAGTTACCACAATTGCAATATCAGGCACAACTCTCAACTCTATCAAAGGTTCTCTATGGGGGATATCCCACAGGGTCATTTACTGGGGACACAGGTTATGCATTCGAGCCATGGTTGATGACGCCCAATAGAAATGGACACACACCTACCAAAGAACATTATAATGAATCACATGCTCAAAAAAAATATCATAGAGTGTGTGTTTGTGCTGCTGAAGTCATGGTTTCCAGTGCCTAGATACATCAGAGGGCAGCCCTGCAGTACAATCCTTGTACCTGTGCTGAAAGTTTCACTGTTTCTGCCATCCTTCACAATATTACTCTGAGAAAACAGCGTCAGTAGGAACACAGAGGGGAAGGAGCACACATCCCTCCACCACTGGCAAGGTCACCACAGCCACACTCAGGTGACGAGTTTGAGGGGGAACCACCAGCTGCTGTGGGTGTTGGTAGAAGTAGGTGTGCAGAATATGACTTCACTTTGGCCAAGAGGCAATGGATAGCACACATGCTCACCACCTAAGGGGGTACAATTTTATTCCTATGCACATACATGCAGCAAAATGGATGCCAGGAAACGCTCACAATCTTTACCTACCCATGTGATGGCTGTGTACCACTAGCATCACACAGAGTTAGCCCCAAATTAAAAGACTTGTAACTGCCTAACTATCAAGTCAAGAATCAGGAATATGAAAATAAACATCTAAGAACACAAATAAATGGCATATCCTTGCATAATGTTACTTGCTAATGTAACTAAGTGGGTGATTTTGTAGCAATGACGTCAGTATATGACAGCACTGACAGCACAATAGATGTGATCTATGTCAACTAATAGGTCTCATGCATCAAAGATTCACACATTACAAAACCTGTAAGAAAGCAGTACAATTTTCAAAAGAGCATCACAAACACATATATATTAAGCACTCAGTCAGCTGTGCACCCTGAGCGTCAGACAAAAGACTTATGTATCCTTGAATCCAAAAGATAGAAAATTAGGGATATGGCACAGCTATCATTATTTGCACAGGGTGGTGTGTGTGTGTGTGTGTGTGTGTGTCTGTGTGTGTGTGTGTGTGTCTGTGTGTGTGTGTGTGTGTGTGTGTGTAAGACTGACTCAACAGGTAGTGAGTGCATGTGAGTAAGAAAAACAGACCGACATTTGATAAAGTATCAAATGGCCACTAAGATAGCCTCATGAATGACCCATATGTGTCTGTATAGGCACTCAAGGTGAGATTGGTGTGTGAGTGACTGCAAGAACACAGCCAAGCACTGTGCTGGCTCTATATCCTGGTATGTTGAACAGGAGTGAGTCATGCATGGTAGCAGAGACAGTTCATCATCATCATCCCTAACTGCGAGAACTGGCTCTGCCAGGAGTTGTACTGGCATGACCATGCCCATGGTCGGATGCACTGGTGCTACCTGAACATGACTGATGTCTGCTGGATGAGCTCTCCTCACAAGTACACCCAGGACGACAACCCCATGGCCTACTATGTCTGGGTGTGGACACCTCAATCATTGACAGACCAGTGAAAGTAGTGCCATTGCAGGACTGTGATCGGGCATGGCCACATTGACTAATATCAGAAGCTGATGCTGACCTACATCCATGTGGATGCTGTCCCCCTCTGAGCAGACAATCCATCACAGACACTGCTCATTCTACTGAGCCCTTCATCTGATCCACTGAATCAGCCCCATGGCAGAGGCAATCTTGCATGTCGGCCTGTGCCATATCTACAACCTTAAGCATGTCCTCTGAGCCCCTATTGGAATATGCCTGTGCCTCCATGACATCCCTAAACATAAGCTGAGTGGCACATAAAGACTCATCGCGATCAGGTAGAGGGTGCAGGCCTCTTACGAGCAACCATAACAACTCTCCTGCGTGGCACTTCTCTTACAGTTTGACTACATCTGTTGTCAACTCACTGTAAAAATGTGTAGTTTTCATGTAAGCTTACATATGTCAGTTTATAAGATTTTCTTCTATAGTAAAATATTGAAAGTAATAGTTCATCTGTTTTAATAATTCCGGGAAAGAATTCCCTTGGCTGCTTTGCTACTTTGCAACTGACACTGAAACCATAGTAATCCCACTACCCTGAACAACTGTGTCACACTCCACCTGTCCAAAAATCTGAGGGCTCACTGGAATAGGTTTGCGCAGGCCTACTGGCTGCGTCTGATGGAAATACAGGGGAATGCCTGAATGTCAACCTCATTGTCAGACTCAAAGTCTGAACCTCCTGACTGTGCCTCTGTTTGGCCACCATCATCATCAGAGTCTGCTGACACTCTGACATCAGGTGGTAAGAGTTCTACACTTCCACTGTCAGGATTACCTGTCATAATAAGCAACAAACACAGGAAAGAAATTAATATCTTTACTACCATTTTAATACATGATAACAAACCAACACTGGTGCCACTATCAGAAATGGTGCAGCAATATGCACACTCATGACACCCACCTCACACATATGGATAAATACATATTTCTGAGAAATGGTTATCAATAATTAAATAAAAATGTTTGGCTTACCGTGTGCAGATGACTCTATACTTGCTATGGAGGATGGTACTGAAAGAAGTTAAGCAAAAGGTAAGGACTCAATCATCACAATTATAATATCACAGGGGGACAGAATCTTTGCCTATATGTCCATTAACTGAAACTTGGCTGACACGTCCACCCAAAGCCCATGTGTAATGAACAAAAATGTGTTAACTGTATCAATTTATCAGGTTCCTATTAGAAGACCGAAGATGCATTATTTCGAATGTGTCTTGATCGAACAGAAAAGGCAAAATATCAAAGCGGCTTTTAAGCAAATTCTTTCTCTGGGAAAGAATTCCCTTGGCTGCTTTGCTACTTTGCCATTTTCGGCATTGTAGTGCAGTCTTGGAGTTGGTATATTTAAAAGTAGGAGGGGTGTAGGGGCGAAGCCCCCCACTTAATGTAATGTTTAAAGTGTTTTTTTTTTCTTTTTTTTTGTGTTGGAACAGCGATTTTTTTTTCCCTTGGAAAAAAAATCGCTGTTCTGACAGTTCAACATTGTAAGCTTTCACTTACATGGGGTCGATTAATCACCGTTCACTTTTTTAAGCATTCGGTGATCTAATATAGACCCAATTTATCAATAGGTTCATCCAAACAAAATTATTAAAACAGATGAACTATTACTTGCAATATTTTACTATAGAAGAAAATCTTATAAACTGACATATGTAAGCTTACATGAAAACTACTCCTGGCATATACTTGTCCTTCCAGAAACATCAGCACCAACATCAATCACATGCTGTTGTGCACTTTCCACTGAGCTCTCTGGATCCCTGACAGGGGGCAAGAACACTTCATTTGGTGTCAGTTTGTCAGTGGTGAATCTGTAGCGGCCTCTCTGTAGTCAACTGTTCACAGGCAACTGCAGCTGCTCTCCTCCAGGCTGATGAAATGTATTCATTTATTTTACATTTGTTTACCAGGAAAATTTGACTGGGCATGGATCCCATTTTCAGCGAAGGCCCTGGGAGAAAAGCTCCACAAACATTAGTACAGCAAATACAGTAAATACAATACACATATTAATAAAGTACAGTACAGAGTGGCACAGTTAATAAGGTACAGTTTCAAGGCCAAGAATGGAGCAAAAAGTAAATATAGTATAAGGAGCACAGTGTGCTACAATAAACAATACAGTTGAAAAGACATTTTGTTCAGTCATTTGGTTACATTCATTAGTGGCTAGTACAGTAAACACACATTAATTAAGAGTATAGAAAGGAGGTGTTGCAAGCTTTGATAGAAGGATAAATTATGGTATGACCTAATTAAGTGAAGCTACCCAGGGTCAGAACAAGTACATAACCAAGAACTATGTAAATGGGACCAGAGGAGCTTGTTGAAATTATTTGTGTTTTCAGTGGTTCTAATATCTACAGGGATGGTATTCCATGCTTTTGCAATAGAAATGGAAAACAAGGAGTCCCCAGAGCTATTGTTGCTTTTGTCTATGTCAGCCAGTGCTTTATTGGTGGATCTTAATAGGCATTTGTTAAAGTAGGTATTAAGCAGACCTTGAAGAGCAAGAATGCTATCAGGATAATCTAGAATTTGGTGGGCTATTGTAATCTGGTTATATGTGAGCAGCTTGGGTAATTCATCAAGGATAGTTGCTTGATTTCTATGCAGTGATGTGTCCTGAAGGGTGAGTCAGTAGCAAACCTAGCTATTTTATTGCAGCAGGTGTTTAGTTTGTTAAAGTCTACTTTGTTTAGGTTGATGAGTATGGGGGAGGGATAGAGGAGTGTGGATAGTAGGTGGGTTCTTGCGATGGTGATTTTACTGTCATCGGTGAGATACTTTTTGCATCTATATAGGGTGCCACATTTTTATGGACTTTATTGTCTGTGCAATTTGCATATCGAATTTCATGTTATAATCTATGATAACCCCTAGAAGTTTGGTGTGTTGAACAGGTGTGATAGGAATGTTATTAGCTGAGAATATTGGGAATAGTAGTATGGGGTCTAAGGCTAGGGTGGGTAGAATATCATTAGCTGTGTTTTATTGGCATTAAATATTAGTTAAGAGTTGGCTAACCAGGTTTTAGCAGCAGTAAAGGACTCTTGTGTCAATTCCCGGAGTTGAGGCAGTGATGGGGAGCAGCAGATTACAGTGGAAGGTATCATAATGCTGGACTAAAGTGGTATGCCAGGTAGCTTTATGGCTGTGTTACAAGTTTCTGTATTTGCCCATACCTTACTTGGATAGAAGGAAGTTTCTCTGTTCACTGTGAGAGAGGGAGCTTTGAGCAGCCTATCTGTCCCTGGAGGAGTGGTTTTATCCCAGAAATGAGTAGTTTATTGGCCATTTTGGGCTAATTTTTATCTCTTTCATTTCCCTGCTATAAAACCTGCATTTGCATGGTTTTGCGCGCCAGGCAGCGCTGGTTAGCTAGGGTATAACTATTCCCGGCTCCACAAAGTCTACTCTTTAATTTTTCCCTTGGAACTAGACAAACTTTAACTTAAGCACTCAAACCATTCACTTCTCATCCTGGCACTTGCTCAAAACTCATAGCAAGCACTAATAAACCTTAGCACTAGACCCCCCTATACTGTAGAGAAGGACAAGGCTCTCTATTCGACATTACCAGCCAATCAGTAAAACAGTTCACTGTACCTATCCAGGCATGTCCAAAGGGCAGTTTTAGGTGTAATCTCCGGTCCAACTGGTGAATCTGGGCATTTTAAGGCTATGTTACACTTGCCTCATGTACACAGACAACTCTCTCTTCCTTCCACCAAACACTAATACATGCAAGATATGCATTTATACAGCCAAACTGGAGGTTAAGCTCCCTCAACCCAAGAGTGGACCAGGCAGTCAAGAGGAGAAGGGAATTACTTGCATCACACCACCAATCTCACATAGACCTATGAAACCAGCAAAAAACACACATAAATACACTAAAACATACTCGGAGGCTCTAAATAAAAATCTGCAAAAGCAACAGAGACCTCCAAAGCAGACATCCAAGCAACCTCCACCCCCAACCACAAACCATGAAACACATACTTCACAAAACCAGTGTGCCACACAATCACAGCCCTTAAGGCAAAATAACATACCAAACACACTAGTAATAGGTGTCTCTGTAGTCAGGCACACTGATGTCCCACTCAGTAGGTTGAACAAGGAGAAGGTTACTGTTAGCTGTCTGTCAGGTGCCAGGATCTGCCACATAACACAAGCACTCAAGTCACTCCAGAATAAGTACAAATATGACTCTGTCATTGTCCATGTTGGTGTGAATGACCTGAGCCGTACCTCCCTGGACTACATGAAAAGAGACATGGAGGAGCTGTCTGATCACGTAGCCCAGGCCGGTATGACCCTGACCCTGAGTAGCATCCTCCCCTCACCAAGAATGATACCATGGCATAGAGAAAAAAACTTACCAATTTCAACAATTGGCTAAGCTTCTGGTGTCATTCAAAGGGGATCCAGTGTCTGTCAGCCTGAGATGACATGCTCGACAAGCTACGCTGCTTCACTAGAGATGGCTTGCACCTGTCACCCATAGGCTTTCGAATACTGGCCAAGGCTCTTGCCACCCCCATAGTGCCTTTTTTAGGCAAGGCTCAAAAGACAAACCCACCACCGTAAATAGCACAAGTAACAAAAAACTAAGGGTAATGCCAGAAGTCTAAACCTCAAAATGCACACACTCGAGGCACTCCTCAGTATGGAGAAAATCGATATATGTGCAGTAACAGAAACCTGGTTTAAGGCTCCAGAGAGCACCCCAGCATTACCAGGCTACAACTCATACCATACATTTCAGCCACAAAACCCAGGCCGAAATACAAAAGGCGGGGGAGTATCCATATTCATCAAGGATACCCACACCTCCAGGTTAGTGGCACAGCATGATGCTTCAGAGATCATCCACGTGCAACTAACAACGGGCAAAACTGCTATTCAAATTATAGCTTGCTACAGATCACACACCATGTCCCAGGACCCCCACTCCGCATTCCTGGAAACACTGGGAAACATAAAGGTCTTACCAAACACCCTGCTATTGGGTGATTTCAATTACCCAAACATTAACTGGGAGAATTACTCAAGTACAAACTCTCTTGCCTAATATTTCCTAGAATTTATAAACTCAAATGCCCTGGATCAATTGCTCAACACCCCGACCAAAGTTGACAACATATTGGACCTTGTCATCACCAACATGGGCGACCGGTGTTCACACTGGAGGTCAACCCCGCACTGGTTAGATCTGACCATAAACTAATCACTCTGAATTTCCACATTCCACCACCACCCCCAATCAAAGAAACCACTGTGAAAAACTTTTCAAAAGCAAACTTCATGTTACTTAAGACCGAGGTGGTAAGTTTCAAAGTCCCCATGCTAAAGGATAACGCTGCCCAAGCTGCAAAATCTTTTACTAATGCACTCTATGGGCACCTACAAGAATGCATGGATCATGCTATCCCAAACAAAACCAAGACTCACTCCTCCAAGAAAAGGAAACCAGTCTAGTGGACCCCTGCCATAAACAAGCTATACAATAGAAGGACGAAACTAGTACAGAAAAGAGTAAAATCCCAAGAAGGGAAGACATCCATGATCAGTATCAGCAAGAAACTACGTTCCCTCATAAAATCGTCCAAGGCTAGCTTCAAAAGAAAAATTGCCATGGACTCCAAAGATAACCACAAGGCATTCTTTAGCTATGTCAAGAGTCTAAATGGCAATTCTCAGATCTGCTCGAAGTTAGTGCAGAATGGCACAAAATACACTGAACCGACCAATATAGCCAACATCCTGGCAGACAGGTTCACTGCAAACTTCACCCCCCCACCCCCAAAAGGGCCCATAACTATACCAGAAGAATGTAGTGCCCCTGAAATCACAGACACTCAGGTTAAAACAGCCCTCTCCAAAGCCAAAAACACAGCATCAGTGGGACCGGACGGTGTCCCTGGCTGCATCCTACATGAGCTCAAAGATGAACTAACCCCTTACTTAAGCACACTGTTTAAACTCAGCCTCTCCACAGGCTATGTTCCCACAGAGTGGCACACAGCAACGGTTATTCTGCTCCACAAAGGTGGATCCACAATGGACCCCGGGAACTATCACCCTATAAGCCTGACTAGCTTGGTCTGCAAAGCTATGGAGCGCATCATCATGGATCTCATTAACAGAGACATTGGAAACCTCCAAATACTGGACCCAACTCAGTTCAGCTTTAAGGGCAGATCATGCCTCCTAAACCTGGTGGACTTCTATGAGGCAGTTACCAAGGCTATAGATGAGGGAAAGGTGGTCAACGCAGCCTACCTAGACCTTGCAAAGACCTTCAACACCATTCCCCACTCAGGTATTATAGACAAGTTCACCAGCCTGAACATAAACCCCTATGTCACGAGATGGGTTGCAAACTGGCTCATGGACAGAACCCACATGGTAAGAGTTGCAGGAGCAAGATCTGACTCTAAACTTGTTACAAGTGGTGTTCTCCATGGCTCAGTCCTAGGACCCCTCCTGTTCAGCATATACTTCTCAGAGGTACAGGCAAGCACAGGAGGACGCACTGAGCTAGCACACTGAGAACGTTTATTAATAGACAAAACAGAAAACAGAAAATGGTGAGCGCTTTCACAACATAAAGTTGCTTCATCAGACAACAGTAAAAGGCTTACACTCTATTTAAATAGTCAAATATCCATTACTCAATTAACTAATTAGGGTTAGCAAGCTGTACACAATCAAATTCAAGAGAAGCTTTCCACAGTGAATCCTACAATAAAGATGCACTATGCATATAATGTTACACACAAAGTTACTAAGCATATATAACCACACTATATACAGTGTAACAAAACATGTACATACATATATAAGATAAAACAATGACAGTAAGACATATAACAAACTACTAAAAACATTAAAATATCTTCTAAAAGATCTAAAAATCAGTGCATGAGTGGTCGAGCCTTCAAAAAGGGAACCAAAGTAGTGGCAGCATTCAACCCAGGAAACTTCTCAGCGTTTAGCTTCAGTATCCATTTTTGCTCATGTCCCTCTGTAATATTTTCTATGTCACCACCCCTAGGGTTCGTATAAATATGTTGCAAAACAAAAAATTTAAAAGAATGTGAACGATCATTAGACATAACGTGACAGGCCAGAGCACTGGATTGTTTACAGTTGGTAATGTCTCTCACATGTTCTAAAATACGATCTTTCAACATTCTATTCGTTTTGCCTACATAGTAAGCATGGCATTGTTGACAAAAACAAAAATAAACAACATCAATGGTTCTACAATCTGAATATTGATTAGAATGTAACGAAAAATGCCTGGTAGGATGCACATAATTATTTTTGTTATAAACAAACTGACAAGCACTACAGTTCCTACATGGAAAAGTTCCACGGCGAACAGAGTGAGTTAACTTTTTGCATGTTTCCCCATGGCAAAGGTGTTGTTTAAGTGACTTGCTATTCTTAAAAATGAAATGTGGAATCAGTCCAACCTTGTTTACAAGGCCAGGAACTTCTTGTAAAAGGTACCAGTATTTCTTAACAACATCCACATATTGATTAATGTTGCTAGAAAACTGGAGAACCACTCTAAAGTCATTCTCAGCTGTGGCACTGTGTGTTGCATCTGGGATCGCTCTGTTGTGATTATAATAAGGTTTGCACCTAGTATCTCTAAGCTTCCAGGCATCAGATATTGCATTATCAATGTCTGCACTAGAATATCCTCTAGCCAGAAACTCAATTTTCAAGTTATTCAATGCAGCTACTGCATCATTGTCATTACTATGTAGCCTGAGTGTCCTAAAAACTTGCCCTCTTAGCACATTCCTAGGAATGTGTCTAGGGTGCATACTAGATTTATGCAGCAATGTGTTCTTTCTAGTTGGTTTATGGTATATAGTACTGCAGAGATGATTCAAATCAGATTTACTGATTTTGACATCAAGAAAACTTATGTCAGTGGCTGAACTCTGGTGTGTAAACCTTAAAAATCAGTTGTTGAATGCAAATAATCCAAAATTGGTCTAGATCAGGCGAGCCTTCCATAACATAAAAGCGTCATCTACAAACCTAACATACCACAGTATTTGTCCAAAGAAAGGATTAGTGGCAGACAAAATGTTTTGCTCTTCCCAACTGACCAGTGCTAAGTTGGCGTAGCTATTGGCACAAGCAGTGCCCATTGCCACGCCAACTTTTTGCAGGAAAAACTGTTCTTGAAACATATCAATAATATTTTCTAAAATTATTTCTAATAGGGTGCAGATTAACTGTATCTTATTGTTAGTCAAAAGTTTGTGCACAGTAAGAAAATCTCTAATACTATCAACACCCCAAACATTTGGTATACTGGTAAACAGGGATTCTATATCCATGGTCACAAGAACAAATTCCTCATCTCTATCTATCGTCTCCATCCTATTATGTAGCCGCTGTAAGAACATCTTAGTGTCCTTTAAAATTGTATAACAGTTGTCCAGAAAACCATGTAAAGTCCCTTCTACATATATGGAGAGGGGCTCAGTACACCAGCCACTACATGAAACAATAGGTCTCATAGGTGGAAATAACAAGTCCTTGTGAATTTTAGGTAGACCATATATCCTGGGAACAACAACAGGCTTATGAACATTGAAATACTTAAAAAGCGAATCATCAATCAAATTAGTTATTAACAAGTCAAAAATTAGAAAAGAAACTTTATCTATGATGGCATTCACCATAGACTTAGAAATACGTTGATATGTGGTAGTATCAAGTAACAGTTTCTCCATTTGTGTAACATATAAATCTTTATCTAAAACAACAATGCTGCCTCCTTTGTCGGCCTGTTTAATGATCAATGAATGTAGGCTTTTTAAATCTTGCAAAGCTCTGTACTCTCGAGTAGTCAGATTATAAAATGACATGTTACAAACAGATAGAGCATTCAGCTCCTAAAAGCAATCTCACATGCATCAATAAAACGTTGAATACCTATGGGTGTAGCTGGAATAAAAGTACTAGGTTGTCTATACATACAGGCTTGGTTATATATATTGGTGTTGCCTGCAGAAAAATACATTTTAGAGAGATTCCTACCCAAAGTCTTAAATCTTTTAACATTTCTGCAGGATCAGCCCTCCTGGCAGGAATAAATGATAGACCTTTGTTAAGTAAACTGAGCTGTTCCATAGTTAAGTTAAAGAAGAAATATTAAAGACTAAACCTGGGTCTATAGACGTCTCTTCTTGGATTGCTGGGCAGTGCCGTCCATTATAGGAGCCCTGGGTGCTTTGTTGTTGTAGGTTAGACTTTTGGAGCGAGTCCTGAATGGCAGCTGCCTTCAGCGAGAAATCGCCCTTCTTTGAGCTGTCTAAAAAAACACTAGTATCTTTCTTACTAGCAGGTGATGGAATAACATTTCCAGCTGGTATACATGAAATGCTGGATGTATGCGACGTAACCGTCGGCATCTGAAGGTTTGATAGTGTTAAGAGGCTGATCTCCAGCTATAGGAGTTGCAAAGTTGTCCAAAGCAGTAGAGGAAGCTTGTACATTCAAGGCGACATGATGAGCATTACCGTAGGCATGGGCGCCATAACGGCCGATCAGCGGAATACGAGAAGGCGCTAGCTGCACTATCAAATGCTTGAATGGTATTCGAGCAAAATTCAAAGTGCTGTTGCCTTGATTAGGTCTATTAGTAGCTTCTTTGGGCCAAGAAAACACATTATTCTTGGCAAAATCAGCTTTGTCTCTATTGAGTTTGGATAGTTTAACAGTCTGCAATCTCTTTTCGTATGCTACGATGTTATCTTGTAATTGACTCAATTTGAGTCAATTACAAGATAACATCGTAGCATACGAAAAGAGATTGCAGACTGTTAAACTATCCAAACTCAATAGAGACAAAGCTGATTTTGCCAAGAATAATGTGTTTTCTTGGCCCAAAGAAGCTACTAATAGACCTAATCAAGGCAACAGCACTTTGAATTTTGCTCCGAATACCATTCAAGCATTTGATAGTGTAGCTAGCGCTTCCGGCCTTACTTCCGGTATTCCAGCTGATCGGTCGGTTATGGCGTCCATGCCTACGAATGCTCAGCATGTCGCCTTGAATGTACAAGCTTCCTCTACTGCTTTGGACAACTTTGCAACTCTTATAGCTGGAGATCAGCCTCTTAACACTATCAAACCTTCGTATGCATCGACGGTTACGTCGCATACATCCAGCATTTCATGTATACCAGCTGGAAATGTTATTCCATCACCTGCTAGTAAGAAAGATACTAGTGTTTTTTTAGACAGCTCAAAGAAGGGCGATTTCTCGCTGAAGGCAGCGCTGCCATTCAGGACTCGCTCCAAAAGTCTAACCTACTACAACAAAGCACCCAGGGCTCCTATAATGGACGGCACTGCCCAGCAATCCAAGAAGAGACGTCTATAGACCCAGGTTTAGTCTTTAATATTTCTTCTTTTAACTTAACTATGGAACAGCTCAGTTTACTTAACAAAGGTATATCATTTATTCCTGCCAGGAGGGCTGATCCTGCAGAAATGTTAAAAGATTTAAGACTTTTGGGTAGGAATCTCTCTCTAAAATGTATTTTTTCTGCAGGCAACACCAATATATATAACCAAGCCTGTATGTATAGACAACCTAGTACTTTTATTCCAGCTACACCCATAGGTATTCAACGTTTTATTGATGCATGTGAGATTGCTTTTAGGGAGCTGAATGCTCTATCTGTTTGTAACATGTCATTATATAATCTGACTACTGGAGAGTACAGAGCTTTGCAAGATTTAAAAAGCCTACATTCATTGATCATTAAACAGGCCGACAAAGGAGGCAGCATTGTTGTTTTAGATAAAGATTTATATGTTACACAACTGGAGAAACTGTTACTTGATACTACCACATATCAACGTATTTCTAAGTCTATGGTGAATGCCATCATAGATAAAGTTTCTTTTCTAATTTTTGACTTGTT
Organism: Protopterus annectens; assembly: GCF_019279795.1. Lineage (NCBI taxonomy): Eukaryota > Metazoa > Chordata > Ceratodontiformes > Protopteridae > Protopterus > Protopterus annectens. Next base: position 1,141,091,137 of record NC_056728.1, on the reverse strand, counting down.
AATAACTAATTTGATTGATGATTCGCTTTTTAAGTATTTCAATGTTCATAAGCCTGTTGTACCCAGGATATATGGTCTACCTAAAATTCACAAGGACTTGTTATTTCCACCTATGAGACCTATTGTTTCAGGTAGTGGCTGGTGTACTGAGCCCCTCTCCATATATGTAGAAGGGAGTTTACATGGTTTTCTGGACAACTGTTATACAATTTTAAAGGACACTAAGATATTCTTACAGCGGCTACATAATAGAATGGAGATGATAGATAGAGATGAGGAATTTGTTCTTGTGACCATGGATATAGAATCTCTGTTTACCAGTACACCAAATGTTTGGAGTGTTGATAGTATTAGAGATTTTCTTACTGTGCACAAACTTTTGACTAACAATAAGATACAGTTAATCTGCACCCTATTAGAAATAATTTTAGAAAATAATATTGTTATGTTTCAAGAACAGTTTTTCCTGCAAAAAGTTGGCGTGGCAATGGGCACTGCTTGTGCCAATAGCTACACCAACTTAGCACTGGTCAGTTGGGAAGAGCAAAACATTTTGTCTGCCACTAATCCTTTCTTTGGACAAATACTGTAGTATGTTAGGTTTGTAGATGATGCTTTTATGTTATGGAAGGGCTCTGATCTAGACCAATTTTTGGATTATTTGCATTCAACAACTGATTTTTTAAAGTTTACACACCAGAGTTCAGCCACTGACATAAGTTTTCTTGATGTCAAAATCAGTAAATCTGATTTGGATCATCTCCGCAGTACTATATACCATAAACCAACTAGAAAGAACACATTGCTGCATAAATCTAGTATGCACCCTAGACACATTCCTAGGAATGTGTTAAGAGGGCAAGTTTTTAGGACACTCAGGCTACATAGTAATGACAATGATGCAGTAGCTGCATTGAATAACTTGAAAATTGAGTTTCTGGCTAGAGGATATTCTAGTGCAGACATTGATAATGCAATATCTGATGCCTGGAAGCTTAGAGATACTAGGTGCAAACCTTATTATAATCACAACAGAGTGATCGCAGATGCAACACACAGTGCCACAGCTGAGAATGACTTTAGAGTGGTTCTCCAGTTTTCTAGCAACATTAATCAATATGTGGATGTTGTTAAGAAATACTGGTACCTTTTACAAGAAGTTCCTGGCCTTGTAGACAAGGTTGGACTGATTCCACATTTCATTTTTAAGAATAGCAAGTCACTTAAACAACACCTTTGCCATGGGGAAACACGCAAAAAGTTAACTCACTCTGTTCGCTGTGGAACTTTTCCATGTAGGAACTGTAGTGCTTGTCAGTTTATTTATAACAAAAATAATTATGTGCATCCTACCAGGCATTTTTCATTACATTCTAATCAATATTCAGATTGTAGAACCACTGATGTTGTTTATTTTTGTTTTTGTCAACAATGCCATGTTTACTATGTAGGCAAAACAAATAGAATGTTGACAGATCGTATTTTAGAACATGTGAGAGACATTACCAGCTGTAAACAATCCAGTGCTCTGGCCTGTCACGTTATGTCTAATGATCGTTCACATTCTTTTAAATTTTTGGTTTTGCAACATATTTATACGAACCCTAGGGGTGGTGACATAGAAAATATTACAGAGGGGCATGAGCAAAAATGAATACTGAAGCTTAACGCTGAGAAGTTTCCTGGGTTGAATGCTGCCACTACTTTGGTTCCCTTTTTGAAGGCTCGACCACTCATGCACTGATTTTTAGATCTTTTAGAAGATATTTTAGATGTTTTTAGTAGTTTGTTATATGTCTTACTGTCGTTGTTTTATCTTATATATGTATGTACATGTTTTTTTACACTGTATATAGTGTGGTTATATATGTTTAGTAACTTTGTGTGTAACATTATATGCATAGTGCATCTTTATTGTAGGATTCACTATGGTAAGCTTTTCTTGAATTTGATTGTGTACAGCTTGCTAACCCTAATTAGTTAATTGAGTAATGGATATTTGACTATTTAAATAGAGTGTAAGCCTTTTACTGTTGTCTGATGAAGCAACTTTATGTTGTGAAAGCGTTCACCATTTTCTGTTTTGTCTATTAATAAACGTTCTCAGTGTGCTAGCTCGGTGCATTTTCTTTCATTTTGTTTGGGCTCCTTTTTGCACCTTGCTTTTACCTACGACCGTTTTTGTTTTTTATAAGCACAGGAGGACTATGGCTGACCAAGTTTGCAGACAACTGCAAACTAGGGGCTATAATTGACTCTCTGGGTTTCACAGACATATTCCAAAAGGGTCTCACTGAGACAGATACCTGGTGTCAAAACCATGGCCTCAAGCTAAATGCCAAAAAGTGCATAGTCATCCCCTTTGGAAAAAACAAAGTACCCACAAACTACCACATAGGTGGCATCCCCCTAAATACGGAAAATGTAATAAGGGATCTGGGGACCCAAGTAGATAGTAACCTCTCCTTTGATAATCACATTGCCAAAGTGGTTAGAAAATCCTTTTATGTGGCCTACCTAATCACAAAAGGGTTTGCATCCAGATTGAAAGAGGTCATTGGGCCACTCTATGCATCACTCATCAGACCCATCATAGAGTACAATGTCCCATTTGCGATGTACCTTACAAGACACCTGCAATAACTGGAAAGACCACAGAAGTGCCTCACCAAGAGGATCACTGGCCTCAAGCAGATGCCCTATGCAGCTCGACTGAAGAAACTCTAGCTGTACTCTGTACTCTGTTGCATACCGCCTACTGAGAGGTGATCTCTGCCTGACATACAAGGCCATGTCCAACCCAGAATTGATGGACATGCTCCACCTAAAGAAAACCATATCCCCTTGAGCCACACGCTCCAGGGATCTAAACCTCACCACAACAATAAATAGGATGTGCTGGAGGGATAGATTTCAATCCCAGAGACTTCCCATGCTCTGGAACAAGATTCCAATGTACATTAGGCAGAGCTCCTCGCTAACCATCTTCAAGAGAAACCTTGACGAGTGGATGGGAAACGGAAAGTTTACCTCAGGGATCACTTCAATGGTTCTGCTGGACAGAGGAACAGGGAACTAATCTAAGGGGGCAGCAAAAGCCAACACATTCCGGCTGGGCTTATAAATGCCTTCAGGCAGATAACCTAGTACCTACCTATGAAAGTAAACTCACATTCAATGAAACAGCATTGAAACCCACAATCAAAGAAAATGCATGTGGCCAGTGGTGGATAAAGATTACTTTGAGCTTTTTTCAAATTATAGGCCCATTACCCCCCCCCCCCCAACACACACACATGAAACATACATGTGTTCTTTGATACACCTTTCTGATTGTATTAAATTATATTCTTTGCACAAAACAGCACACTTGTTAGAGTGCATTTTAAATGTATTGTTTTGAACATATTTCCAGTAAGCAATGAAACAAAATACATGAATCAATAATGATAAAACTTTCAAATTCAGAACATTTCTATCAGAAATGTCTACTCAGACTTATACAGTCCACCAGTATCAGTAAATATGCACAATCTCTGCAGAAGTAAAAGTCATCTAAATAATTTCACATTAAAGAAATGTGCAACTAATGAAGAGGTTGCTGCTAGCAAACAACTTTAAATTTCATTTTTTTATCTACAAATAATGTGCCTGCTGCCCTTGAGGAATAAATTGCCTGTTACATTAAAAAAATAAGCTAGTAATATTGCAATAGGTAATGGATTGCAAACTGATAATAGGTTCATAGTTATTAGGTGTCTCTGCCAAAGAGGACATTCTCAGGATTGCAGCATCCACCCCCTATAAAGGTACAACACAGTACAGTATCAGCAATCCATCTACATACTGTGGGAGTAGAGCTCACAACCTTCTGCATCAAAAGCAAGTATTTTACCTGTTGTGCTACTAACAACACAAGCAGGCTTGGCATAAGTAGCACTAAATGTCTCACCCACTGAAGCATTATGCAGCACAAGAAATCTAGAAAAAAACAAAATTTATTGGGGGGATCCCCAAAACCAGGGACACATTTTAAACATTGCTTGTATAATCTTAGAAAAGCTGCTAGAATAAAATATGTGTTACTAATTACAATGGGTTTCCTGAAAGATAGGAAGATTGAAACTTAAATGGCTATCACTTTTTAGTGAATTCAGTTCTCACTAATTTGCTAGAAAACCACAAATTTTAAGAGGAACAGACCAAAGAGCTAAACATAAACACAAGTGGTGGTGTGGGTAGGGAATTCAGGCTATTGTACCTAAGGTACAGGGTTTGAGCCTGAATAACCCTTAACTGGGGCATTACACACACACTTGCAGTAATGGAGCTTTTGCAGCTTGCAGGATGGCCATGGACTTGCAGTAATGGAACTTACTTATGCTTACAGCAAAGAGCATGTTAAACAGTACTTGACCGATAAATGAAGCAACGGAACTTATACTTGCAGCAAAGAGCATGGACTTATATTTAAAGTTAAACAGTACTTGGTTGATAAATGCAGCAATGGAACTTACTTGCACACAGAACTTACACTTGCAGGAAAGAGCATTGACTTATACAAAGTTAAACAGTAGCTGACCGATAAATGCAAAATGCAGTAAGAGAACTTACTTGCGCGCGCACACACACACACACACACACACACACACACACACACACACACACACACACACACACACAGACACACACACACACACACACAGACACACACAGACACACACACACACACACACACACACACACACACACACACACACACACACACACACACACACACACACACACACACACACCAGTTAAACAGTACAGAGTTCGATAATGCAGCAATGGAACTTACATTTAAAGCTTAGAGCAGCCATGGACTTATATAAAGTTAAACAGTACTTGCCGATAAATGCAATGGAACTTACTTGCACACAGTATCCACACACAGAGCCAGTTAAGCAGTACAGAGTACAGCTCTTGCAGCAAAGAGCAGGCCATGGACTTATATAAAGTTAAACAGTACTTGACAATAAATGCAAAATGCAGCAACGGAACTTACTTGCACACAGTATCCACACAGAACAGCTTTAATAAATAACCATCAGCAGCATAATACCTCTGCAGTCCTGTTTGCAGCTTGTTCCATTCCTGGACCACCATTAGCAGCTTTAACTTCCATTTTTGCTTGCAGCTACATACGTTCCATTAACAGCTTCCATTCCTGATTGCAGCTACTTTCCATTAACAGCTTCTATTTCTGCTTACAGCTATGTTCAGCAGCCTTGCGGCTTGGCTGGAGCAGCCAGAAATGCACGCACATTATGTTGTTGAGCTCTTGAGCTCAATTCTGACAGGCTGGCAGGCAGTTTCACTGAACTGACGTCATCGCACACATGATGATGTCAGCTCAAAAAGTGAAAAAAAAAAGATTTAAAATAAAAAAGCCGGGAAATTCGGAAATTATTTGGACTTTAAAATTGGTAAAAAAACAATTAATTTAGTAAGGTTGGGAGGTATAGTTTCAGTCTGTTAGTATGGAAGATGGGTTTGGATGTGAAGTGGGAGAATTATTATTGATGAGGGCTACGATGGATTTGGTGAAGTGTTCGTTGAAGTGGGTGGAAATATTATTGGTGGTGGTGTCGTGGAGTACTGGTCTTTCCTGGTTGTAGGATTTTATTAATTGCAACCCAGAATTTTTGTGGGTTATTTTTGTTTTTGGTTTGAATGCCTACATAGTAGTTCCTTTTGTCTGTCCTAATTTGTTTTTTGGCTTTGTTCCTTAGTTCCTGGTTTGCCTCTCTATTAGTTTGAGTTTTATTTTGATGCACTGAGTCCCATGCTTTATCATATCAGTGGCCGTATAACACACCTAATAATAAGTCCTGGTGTGGCTCCCTATGGCATTTACATCATTGACTATCCAGTTCCAAGTCTGCATTCTGTCAGTCATGTCCCCACGTTCTCTTTCAAGCAGAAAGGCACAGTGGCACCTGAATGCTTGCACTATGGTATAATTTTCCGAGTCACTGAAAGGGGGTTTACATGGATTGGTATGCTTGGGTGCCATACCCTAGATGACATAAAACAGAGAAGGATGCATTGTATAAATATCACATAATTCCTGCTTATATGTAAATGTTTTCAACATTAAGCAGTGGAGACACACAGATCAGATGATAAAATTTAAGGTTATATGTTTGTACCATATCACACTCACATACAGCCCAATATTTGATCCAAAACAAAGAATAACAATGGAGTAATGTATTGCTTACCACAGAAAGAACAGAGATGACAATACAATTTCAAGAGCAAACATCTTGAAAACAACTTTTGTTACGGCAACACACAAATTATAGTTGGCTCCCAGTGGTGGCTGGTGACTTCAAATCAAAGTGGGGCTGCAGGAGACAGTTGAATGGGTGGAGCCAATTGAAAGGGGTGTGACCAACTAAAAATGGCAGAGCTATGCTCAAAACCACAAAAACTGGGACTTTAATTAAATATGCTGCCCCGGGTGCCAAATTGTCATTATGAGGGTCCAGTCAAGACAGAATGAAGTGTAGAAGAAAAAAATATTTCAATGCATTGGCTACATGACAGCTTACTTAATATCTAGATGGAAACAAAAAGGTTGTGAGGCATGAAAAAATAAATTACTTTTTAAATACATTACTGGAATGCCAGTCAAAATCAAGTATAAAAAAACAAGCAGCACTCAACTCAAACCACTTCTCCTTGCACTGCAGTTCTAATTATAATTTATATTCACCTTTATAAAAGTACCAAGTAACATGCTGAAAGTAGTAATCTGTGTGATACCCTCACTTGTAAAAATGTTTCTTATCCATAAAAGACCTCCTGCCTGACAACATTTATCCTCTTGTTTCATGGGGAAAATATGATCAAAGTAAAAAATGAACAGCAAACAAGAAGCAAGCTCAAGATAAATTGCTTAAAGGATTACTGCACAGGTTATGGACCACACATGATAGACTGGCATTCTGTTTAGTTTACTGGTAAAGCCTGGAAAGATGACTGCAAGTCTCCAACAAATGTAGTGAGTTTCCGAAAATACTGTAATCCTGTCCTTTATTAGAAATACTGTCATATTCATTTCAATACCTATGGCTTATATTAGTTATGTAAATATTCTCTGCATGGCAACAACAAAAAGGCTTTCAATGTTGGTAATTCTTTAACAGTATGCTTATTAAAGCTTACTTGCATATTACAATCTCAGACAAGCTTACCTGATGGTCATGAAGGCATTGCTACTTAAACACAGAGCAAAAGGCACTGCAACAACTTGCATTTTCTGTATAATAAGAAGCATAAATCAACAGTATGAAAATATGACAGAAAACCAGAACATTCTGCAAAATCAAGGACAGATGAAAAGCCACTATAGTACTTGTGCCTACCTTGGATGAGGGGATACTCTGCACACTTACACTGCATAACTGCTCCTTGCCTTGCTTGGACACATCCAGAGTCACTACATGGGGGAGTGGGGTGCAACAAGTATGTCACAATTTGAAATGTATCTGGCTGATGGTGATAGCCCTGAAACATTAGTCATACCTCTCAACCTCACAGCAAGAAATATTGACAAAACCATAAACAGAAGTGGAGCAAAGGCCCATAAATAAGGACAATTTTTAAATATTGCTCTTATAAACTTAGAAGGATAATAAAATACTATGTCTTGCATTAGTATGAATTTTCTGAAGGGTATGAAATCTGAAACTTAAATGTCTATCATTTATTTTCTAATTTCAGTCTTTAATGATTTGCCACTAATTTGCCAGAAAACCACAGGTTTATGAAAAACAGACTAAAAATGTGATGCAAAAATATAAAATAGCCACACAATATAGCTGGGAACCTGTCAAAAAAGGGACACCTGTTTTAAATATTAGTACTGTTAAGTTGAACAGCTGACAAAATAAGAGAATCTACATGCATTTCTGAAATAAAAGTAATCTATAACTCTGATGATTACAATTATTTATTAATTGTAAACCCTCCACATTTTCTTCCAAAATTATCATTTTGCAGAGGGATTATTAGGGGGAGAGCAACATTTTGAGCCAAAGTTGGGGACAGTTGAGAGGTTTGGATATACCTAATTCTATAAAGCAATTTATTTGCGTGCACCTCTCAACTTCTTAATGCAGGAAATCTGGACAAAGCCAAATATATTGGGGGAACATACAGACAGTACTAAAATTGCTCAGTTGATAAAATAACAGGTCTTGCTTTAGCATGCATTTTTCTGAAGGTTATGAAGTCTGAAACTCAATGTCTGTCATTTTTAGTGACTTCATTCCTAAGTGATTTGCCAGAAAACCACAAATTTTATGAAATACAAATCAAAAATATGAAGCAGAAATCTATTCATTCTGCAAAAATCTGGACAGTTGAGCGGGATAGTTCAGCTGGGGCTGTCTTTGAGTTTGCTGCCCTTCCCCCCTCAAAAATTCATGGTCGAGTGGGCCTCCCCCGCAGCCATTCCAAGGTCTCATTACTAGGCTATTTCACCCCACATAAACACTGTAATGTGCATACTGCTTTACTTCTGCACTGATTTGGATTTCATTTAAAAGTTTTATTTTACATTTTACAGGACTAATAGACATCTGTTAAACAAAGCAATGCAGTCTCACAATAAAAATAGACTTAGCATTAAAACTTATCTGCCCTTGAAACTCACATTCATTGAAACAGCATTGAAACACACATTCAAAGAAAATACGCCTGGCCAGTGGAAGATAAAGATTAACTTTGGGCTGTTTTCAAATCAAAGGCCTTTTGCACATAAAACATACATGTGTTCTTTGATACACCTTCCTGATTGTATTAAATTATATTCCTTGTATAATACAGTACAGTTGTTAGATGGCATTTTAAATTTATTGTTTTGAACATTTTTCCAGTAAACAATGAGACATAATGCATGCACCAATAATGACAAAACTGCCCAATTCAGAAAATTTCCATCATAAAAGTCTACTCACACTTCTACAATCCACCAGTATCAGTAAATATACACAATCTCTGCAGAAGTAAAAGTCATCTAAATAATTCCACATTAAAGAGATCTGTAACTAATGACAAGGTTGCTGCTATCATTGTTTCATCTACAAATAAAGTGCCTGCTGCCCTTGAGGAATAAATTGCCCATGTTACATTAAAAAATGACAAGTTAGTAATATTGCAATAGGGAAGGATGGCAAACTGATAACAGGTTCATATTTACTATTTATCTCCATCAAAGAGGACATTCTCAGGACGGCAGCATCCACCCCCTTTAAAAGTACAACAAAGTACAGTGATGCATCTACCTACTGTGGGAGTAAAACCCACAGCCTTCTGCACTGAAAGCAAGTACACTACCTGCTGTGCTATTAACAATTCAAACAGACTCAATATAAGCAGCACTAAACTTCTCTTCCCTGAAGTTCTTAGCTCCTTGTAAAATCCACTCAACACTCAACTGTGTCTCTCAACCTTGCAGCACATGAGCACATGTAATATGGTAAAAGCCAAAATGTATTGGGGGGGGGACAAAAGCCCAAAAACTAGGGACACATTTTAAACATTGCTTGTTTAATCTTGGAAAGTTACTAGAATAAAATGCTGTGCTACTGCCATGCATTTCACTGCCAAGCCTTGAACCCAGGCCCCTGTGTACTACAATCAGAGCAACATAACACTATGCCAAATCAGGTGTTTCTTGAAGGCAGGAAGACTGAACATTAAATGGCTATCATTTAGTGAATTCAGTTCTCACCAGAGCTCTCAACCTCTTAGCAAAAAACACCTGGACAAAGCCAATAATGGGGGAATACAGCCCCCAAACATATTCAGTTCTCACCATAGCTCTCAACCTCTTAGCACAAAAATCCTGGATAAAGCCAATAATGGGGGAATACAGCCCCACAAATAGGGACACATTTCAAATATTGATCTTATAAACTTAGAAAACTGCTAGAATAAAATGTTTTGTGTTACCATGTACTTTCTGAAGAATATGAAGTCTGAAATTCAAATGTGTGTCATTATTTAGAGAATTCAAAATCCAGAAAACCATAGATTTTATGAGGAACAGAACAGAACAAAAATATGAGGCAAAAATCTGAACACTTTTCACAAGTGGTGGTGGGTAGGGAATTCAGGCTCTTACTACCTTGCGTTCGAAAGACATGCATAAATGGGCGTGCCTTCGTTGAAGGTTGAACGTTGAGCTGGCACCTCGGTGTTTATCAAAATCTATTGCCAATCATTAGCGGACCAGAGTTCCACTGTGGCGACCCCTAACCGAAAAGCCAAAAGACAAACTACCTGCACCCAAGGTTCAGGGTTTGAGCCTTAGTTATTCTCTAGCCATAGTTAACTGGGGCATTTCACACACACACACACACACACACACACACACACACACACACACACACACACACACACACACACACACACCCTAACTGCAAAGCCAGTACCTGAGTTCAAATTCCTGTTACAAATCCAGCCAGTACCAGAGTTCAAAGTTCTTTTTCGAATCCGAGTCCATTTGAATGCTGTTTCCCCTACAAATTTGAGTCCATTTGAATGGATGCATTCATAGCAAAGTCCCATTTCCCCATGCAAAAGCAGCAGCAGCTCACTCTGAGTCCAATGCAGAGTCCCATTCAAAGCAGTTCCTGTTTCCGGGGGATAACATGCCATCATGCGCTGAATCCAACCCCCAGTTCTGTTCTGAGCATGCACAGACTGCAGACCTTTCAGTCTGATCCTTTCCAGGCTATGCAGTTGTAACTGCATAGACTTCTGGGGCATCTGTAGACTGATGCCTTCTTTCCGAATCTGGACTGGTTAAACAGTAGTCTGGATTTGAGTTCTGAGCACGCATGTGCGGAATTCTGTGACTCGTTAATTTTTTTTTATTTTGGTTTTCCTGTTTTGTACAGCTGGGGGGGGGGCTGCAGTCCAAAAGCACGAGCTGCCACTGTTGGCTTCCGCACCCCAAAACAACAGGCAAATGACAATATGTACAAATCAATGAATAACACATTAGTCAAATGTTATAAAGCTTTCAAAACAATTTTCACAAAATGCATACACATTTACACCAGAAAAGTCAATTTTATACGATTGCCAGTCACCTCTTAATGTGCAGAACTCCACTAGAGGTGTCTATGGGCCATCTTAGAAGCCTAACACCCTGTGTCATTGATGATACAGGACATTACATTTCACTGAAATAACACAGAAGAGTGTACGATGAAACAGTTATATCAATAAAACTTGTTATGAAAGTTAATAAAGCTGTCTATCTGAGGAAAGTAAAATGCCTGACAAAATGCTTATGCCAACAGTAAACTTATAAGATGTGCATACAGATAAATGTTCATCTTCTAATATGTATTTAAATGTATGTATGTATATATATATATATATATATATATATATATATATATATACACACACACACACACACACACACACACACACACACACACACACACACACATATATATATATATACACACACACACACACACACACACACACACACACACACACACACACACACACACACATATATATATATATATATATATATATATATATATACACACACACATTTAAATGGAAGTGAACAGCATTCATTTCTCATTTTGTTCACTAATAGCCAAATTCTCCCATGTTTTCTGAAACCTGTATCTTACTGTCATGTAATTTTATCATACATTTTAATGACAATGATATAGAATGCCCTGCATACTGCATGTGTGGGAGTGCAGCACAGATAAGGGAACAATAAATGCATTACAAAGAGAAGACAGAGCTGCATTGTTGCAAACAATATTCATAACTGCTTGTGTGATCACTCATTGCACTAAATATGTAAACAACTCATGTACAAACAAGTGAGAGTTCACTAGTGTATATGTCTTCTTAAAGCTATGGAGAAAATGGGACTTGCTTATAAGCACAATAATTTGCATTCCTGCTGCAAGGTTGTTTCTTTGGCAAAGACAGATAAAGACACTCCCAGTGTGTTTGGTAGTTTCATTAGTCTGATAGATCAAGTCCAGACTAGTATAAAAGTCTATAAGGTGTATTGAAAAGTATTTGCAATGTTGTTTCTGTTTCCTTTTTAAAATGTTTATTCATTATTTTAATAATTAGTATTTGTGTGATGTGCTTAGCACACATATGGTGAAATGGCAAAATAGTTATGGAAGTTGCTTCTATGATAAAGACAACATAAATTAAAGATGTGAATTAAGTATGTGTGCAACACATCTGTTAAACACAATGAATCACACAATACATAATTTATGTAGATCAAGGTTCAAGTCCCATATTTATCTTTCAGTTATAAAGATTAATGAACCCTTTTTACGGTTTACTATGAAGCTACCCAGGGTCAGAACAAGTACATAACCAAGAACTATGTAAATTGGACTGGAGGAGCTTGTTGAAATTATTTTTTTTTACAGTGGTCCTAATATCTACAGGGATGGTATTCCATGCTTTTGCAATTGAAATGGAAAATAAGGAGTCCCCAGAGCTATTGTTGCTTTTGTCTATTTCAGCCAGTGCTTTATTGGTGGATCTTAATAGGCATTTGTTAAAGTAGATATTAAGCAGACCTTGAAGAGCAAGAATGCTATCAGGATAATATAGAATTTGGTGGGCTATTGTAATCTGGTTATATCTGAGCAGCTTGGGTAATTCATCAAGGATAGTTGCTTGATTCCTATGCAGTGATGTGTCCTGAAAGGTGAGTCAGTAGCAAGTCTAGCTATTTTATTGCAGCAGGTGTTTAGTTTGTTAAAGTCTGCTTTGTTTAAGTTGATGAGTATGGGGGATGGATAGAGGATTGTGTATAGTAGGTGGGTTCTTGCGATGGTGGGTTTTACTGTCATCGGTGAGATACTTTTTGCATCTATATAGGGTGCCACATTTTTATGGACTTTATTGTCTGTCCAATTTGCATATCGAATTTCATGTTATAATCTATGATAACCCTAGAAGTTTGGTGTGTTGAACAGGTGTGATAGGAATGTTATTAGCTGAGAATATTGTGAATGGTAGTATGGGGTCTAAGGCTATGGTGGGTAGAATATCATTAGCTGTGTTTTATTGGCATTAAATATTAGTTAAGAGTTGGCTAACCAGGTTTTGGCAGCAGTAAAGGACTCTTGTGTCAATTCCCGGAGTTGAGGCAGTGATGGGGAGCAGAAGATTACAGTGTAGGTATCAGAATACTGGACTAAAGTGGTATGCCGGGTAGCTTTATGGAGTTGGTTGGCGAATATGTTGAAAAGAAGAGGTCCAAGAATGGATTATGGGAATCCCTAGGAGACAGGTAGGAGGGAAATAAGGAGTTTTGCCATTTTACTGCTTGTTGGAGGTTGGTTAGATAGTCTTGAACCATGCAAGTGTGGGGTGGCTTAGATTAAGATTGAAGAGAGCAGAAAGGAGTTTCGGATGGGAGACAGTATTGAAGGCCTTGCAGAGATCTAGGAATAGAGTGAATACTAGGTTACCTTGTTTTGATGTTAGTTTAATGTGTTGGTAAAGCTAATAGGGGCTTTGTTAGTGCAGTGACTGGGGCAGAATCCTTGCCAGGTGTTGGGTAGCAATATATTAGTGAGGAGAGGATTTTATTTAAGGGGGATAGAATTGCAATTGGAAAGTAATTAGAGGGTCTATATTACCATGTCGAAAGACGTGTTTGCCTAACATGTCTTAACTGACATGGAGATATCGACCCTTTAAAATCCTGAATGGCTGCTTCAGCAAATTTTTTCCCAGGGGAAAAAAATCACTCACCCGTCATTGGGGATTTGCACTTTTCTCGACTGTAGTATGATCTCAGAGTTGGGATATTTAGTTAGGGGGGTGTGGGGGTACAGCCCCCTACATCAGGGGACGTGGTGGGCAAAGGCTCCCACTATGTAGGGTTTGAAAGATTTTTTTTTTGAGTAAGGCCGAGCAATTTTTTTCCCCTGGGAAAAAATTCGCTGAAGCGGCCATTCTGGATTTTAAAGGGTCGATATTTCTGTGTTCATTAAGATGTGTTCGGTGAACATGTACTTCAATGTGATAATATAGACCCTAATTAGATAATTCCTCAGAGTTACCTCCTTTGTAATGAGCATGGAGACTGGATAAGAGGTGGCTTTGGCTGCGATCTTTAGATATTCTGCAGGAAATTTGTTGGCGACCAAGGTTGTGGGTTTAAGCCTATTTATGTATGTATATATTGTGCTAGTTGGGACAGGCTATAAGGAGAAGCGGTTTTGGTCATACTCTCAACCTGGAAACCTCAAAAATCTGGACAAAGGCCCATGAAAAATAGGTACAAATCTGTACTCTGATTAAAATAACATTTGCATATGTAATTATGTAACCCCGTTCACTCCAATGAAATTGTGGGATATCAACTTTCAAATGCAAAATGAAGAACAGGCAATCAAAATATAGCTCCAGACTCTGTAGTAAATGATAACCATTTTTTTTAAATGTGTAGCAATGATGTTCACTGGGAAGGGAGAACATGATGACCCTTAGGATTTTGTTTTTGGAGACTTGCAGTATGTGGGTTTTGTGGTAAAAGTGGGGCATTTAATGATAGGCAATATTCTAATCTTAGTTTGCCAGGACCTCCAAGTATCATTCTCCTTGGCTTACTGATCAGTGGCGTAGCTAGAATTTGTGCTTTCTGAGGTTATCTTTGAGTTTGTCACCCTTCCTTCCTCACAAAATCATGGTTGAATGGGGCCCCCCATACACAGCCCTCCCCCCGCAACCATTCCAGTGTCCCAATACTTGGCTATTTTGCCCCATTTATAACAAACACTTTAATGTGCATACTGATTTACCTCTACAGTGATTTCATTTAAAACTTTTATTTTACATTTTATATCACAAACACTAATAGACATCTGCTAAACAAAGCAATACAGTCTCACAATGAAAACAGAGTTAGCATAAAACTTCTCTGCCTTTCTAAGCTAGTATAGTCCTGTTTTCAGGTTAGTGCTGAATTCAGGGCTGTGTTACAAGTTTCTGTGTTTGCCCATACCTTACTTGGATAGAAGGAAGTTTCTCTGTTCACTGTGAGGGAGGGAGCTTTGAGCAGCCTATCTGTCCCTGGAGGAGTGGTTTCAGCCAGGAGATTAGTAGTTTATTGCCCATTTTGGGATAATTTCTATTTCTGTCATTTCCTGCTATAAAACCCGCATTTACAAGTTTTTTGTGCTAGTATACAACTCAGCAAGCTCCTGCCTGGTGCCCTGCGGAGTTCTACAGCAGCAGAGAGACAAAAGGGAGACTTTGGAGTGATTAAATATCATTTTCTTGCTGCCTTTAGCTAATTTCACCTAAAATGCCAATTTTCTAGAGTTCCTGTGATTTAAAAAGCTTGTTTCAGCTACATATTGTACTTATTTTACTGCCTGCAATTTAACAAAGTCATCTTTGTGTTTAAATTACCTGTTTAACTGTTGTAGGCTACACACTCAAGTGTGATAGCCATTTCTGTGCATTTAAAGTATTTTTAATTGTATCTGCCTCATTTTCTGAAGAAAACAAAAACAAACAAAAAAATACTCGTTTTCCTGCCTTTCTAAGCTAGTATAGTCGAGTTTTCAGGTTAGTGCTGAATTCATGGCTGTGTTACAAGTTTCTGTGTTTGCCCATACCTTACTTGGATAGAAGGAAGTTTCTCTGTTCACTGTTAGAGAGGGAGCTTTGAACTGCCTATCTGTCCCTGGAGGAGTGGTTTTAGCCCAGAAATGAGTAGTTTATTGGCCATTTTGGGCTAATTTTTATCTCTTTCATTTCCCTGCTATAAAACCCACATTTGCACGGTTTTGTGCGCCAGGCAGCGCTGGTTAGCTAGGGTATAACTATTCCCGGCTCCACAAAGTCTATTCTTTAATTTTTCCCTTGGAACTAGACAAACTTTAACTTAAGCACTCAAACCATTCACTTCTCATCCTGGCACTTGCTCAAAACTCATAGCAAGCACTAATAAACCTTAGTACTAGACCCCCTATACTGTAGAGAAGGACAAGGCTCTCTATTCGACCTTACCAGCCAATCAGTAAAACAGTTCACTGTACCTATCCAGGCATGTCCAATGGGCAGTTTCAGGTGTACTCTTTGATCCAACTGGTGAATCTGGGCATTTTAAGGCTATGTTACAATTGCCTCATGTACACAGACAACTCTCTCTTCCTTCCACCAAACACTAATACATGCAAGAGATGCAATTATACAGCCAAACTGGAGATTAAGCTCTCTCAACCCAAGACTGGACCAGGCAGTCAAGAGGAGAAGGGAATTACTTGCATCATACCACCAATCTCACATAGACCTATGAAACCAGCACCGGCAAAAAACACACATAAATACACTAAAACATACTCAGAGGCTCTAAATAAAAATCTGCAAAAGCAACAGAGACCTCCAAAGCAGACATCCAAGCAACCTCTACCCCAACCACAAACCATGAAACACATACTTCACAAAACCAGTGTGCCACACAATCACAGCACTTAAGACAAAATAACATACCCAACACACTAGTAATAGGTGACTCTATAGTCAGGCACACTGACGTCCCACTCAGGTTGAACAAGGAGAAGGTTACTGTTAGCTGTCAGGTGCCAGGATCCGCCACATAACACAAGCACTCAGGTCACTCCAGAATAAGTACAAATATGACTCTGTCATTGTCCATGTTGGTGTGAATGACCTGAGCCGCACCTCCCTGGACTACATGAAAAGAGACATGGAGGAGCTCTCTGATCACGTAGCCCAGGCCGGTATGACCCTGACTCTGAGTAGCATCCTGCCCACACCAAGTATGATACCATGGTATAGAGAAAACTTACCACTTTCAACAATTGGCTAAGCTTCTGGTGTCATTCAAAGGGGATCCAGTGTCTGTCAGCCTGGGATGACATGCTTGACAAGCCACGCTGCTTCGCTAGAGATGGCTTGCACCTGTCACCCTTAGGCTTTCGAATTCTGGCTAAGGCTCTTGCCACCCCCATAGTGTCTTTTTTAGGTAAGGCTCAAAAGACAAACCCACCACCGTAAATAGCACAAGTAACAAAAAACTAAGGTAATGCCAGAAGTCTAAACCTCAAAATGCACGCACTCGAGGCACTCCTCAGTATGGAGAAAATCGATATATGTGCAGTAACAGAAACCTGGTTTAAGGCTCCAGAGAGCACCCCAGCATTACCAGCTACAACTCATTCCATACATTTCAGCCACAAAACCCAGGCTGAAATACAAAAGGCGGGGGAGTATCCATATTCATCAAGGATACCCACACCTCCAGGATAGTGGCACAGCATGATGCTTCAGAGATCATCCACGTGCAACTAACAATGGGAAAAACTGCTATTCAAATTATAGCTTGCTACAGATCACACACCATGTCCCAGGACCCCCACTCCACATTCCTGGAAACACTGGGAAACATAAAGGTCCTACCAAACACCCTGATATTGGGTGATTTCAATTAC
Organism: Protopterus annectens; assembly: GCF_019279795.1. Lineage (NCBI taxonomy): Eukaryota > Metazoa > Chordata > Ceratodontiformes > Protopteridae > Protopterus > Protopterus annectens. The sequence continues at coordinate 1,141,073,588 of NC_056728.1, read as the reverse complement.
CCAAACATTAACTGGGAGAATTGCTGAAGTACAAACTCTCTTGCCTAACATTTCCTAGAATTTATAAACTCAAATGCCCTGGATCAATTGGTCAACACCCCAACCAGAGTTGACAACATATTGGACCTGGTCATCACCAACATGGGCGACTGGTTTTCATACTGGAGGTCAACTCCTCACTGGTTAGATCTGACCATAAACTAATCACTCTGGATTTCCACATTCCACCACCACCCCCGGTCAAAGAAACCACTGTGAAAAACTTTTCAAAAGCAAACTTCATGTTACTTATGACCGAGGTGGGAAGTTTCAAAGTCCCCATGCTAAAGGATAACGCTGTCCAAGCTGCAAAATCCTTTACTAATGCACTCTATGGGCTCCTACAAGAATGCATGGATCATGCTATCCCAAATAAAACCAAGACTCACTCCTCCAAGAAAAGGAAACCAGTCTAGTGGACCCCTGCCATAAACAAGCTATACAATAGAAGGACAAAACTAGTACAGAAAAGAGTAAAATCCCAAGAAGGGAAGACATCCCTGATCAGTATCAGCAAGAAACTACGTTCCCTCATAAAATCATCCAAGGCTAGCTTCGAAAGAAAAATTGCCATGGCTATCATTTTGCAGAGGGATTATTAGGGGGAGAGCAACATTTTGAGCCAAAGTTGGGGACAGTTGAGAGGTTTGGATATACCTAATTCTATAAAGCAATTTATTTGCGTGCACCTCTCAACTTCTTAATGCAGGAAATCTGGACAAAGCCAAATATATTGGGGGAACATACAGACAGTACTAAAATTGCTCAGTTGATAAAATAACAGGTCTTGCTTTAGCATGCATTTTTCTGAAGGTTATGAAGTCTGAAACTCAATGTCTGTCATTTTTAGTGACTTCATTCCTAAGTGATTTGCCAGAAAACCACAAATTTTATGAAATACAAATCAAAATATGAAGCAGAAATCTATTCATTCTGCAAAAATCTGGACAGTTGAGCGGGATAGTTCAGCTGGGGCTGTCTTTGAGTTTGCTGCCCTTCCCCCCTCAAAAATTCATGGTCGAGTGGGCCTCCCCCGCAGCCATTCCAAGGTCTCATTACTAGGCTATTTCACCCCACATAAACACTGTAATGTGCATACTGCTTTACTTCTGCACTGATTTGGATTTCATTTAAAAGTTTTATTTTACATTTTACAGGACTAATAGACATCTGTTAAACAAAGCAATGCAGTCTCACAATAAAATAGACTTAGCATTAAAACTTCTCTGCCCTTGAAACTCACATTCATTGAAACAGCATTGAAACACACATTCAAAGAAAATACGCCTGGCCAGTGGAAGATAAAGATTAACTTTGGGCTGTTTTCAAATCAAAGGCCTTTTGCACATAAAACATACATGTGTTCTTTGATACACCTTCCTGATTGTATTAAATTATATTCCTTGTATAATACAGTACAGTTGTTAGATGGCATTTTAAATTTATTGTTTTGAACATTTTTCCAGTAAACAATGAGACATAATGCATGCACCAATAATGACAAAACTGCCCAATTCAGAAAATTTCCATCATAAAAGTCTACTCACACTTCTACAATCCACCAGTATCAGTAAATATACACAATCTCTGCAGAAGTAAAAGTCATCTAAATAATTCCACATTAAAGAGATCTGTAACTAATGACAAGGTTGCTGCTATCATTGTTTCATCTACAAATAAAGTGCCTGCTGCCCTTGAGGAATAAATTGCCCATGTTACATTAAAAAATGACAAGTTAGTAATATTGCAATAGGGAAGGATGGCAAACTGATAACAGGTTCATATTTACTATTTATCTCCATCAAAGAGGACATTCTCAGGACGGCAGCATCCACCCCCTTTAAAAGTACAACAAAGTACAGTGATGCATCTACCTACTGTGGGAGTAAAACCCACAGCCTTCTGCACTGAAAGCAAGTACACTACCTGCTGTGCTATTAACAATTCAAACAGACTCAATATAAGCAGCACTAAACTTCTCTTCCCCTGAAGTTCTTAGCTCCTTGTAAAATCCACTCAACACTCAACTGTGTCTCTCAACCTTGCAGCACATGAGCACATGAAATATGGAAAAAGCCAAAATGTATTGGGGGGGGGGGACAAAAGCCCAAAAACTAGGGACACATTTTAAACATTGCTTGTTTAATCTTGGAAAGTTACTAGAATAAAATGCTGTGCTACTGCCATGCATTTCACTGCCAAGCCTTGAACCCAGGCCCCTGTGTACTACAATCAGAGCAACATAACACTATGCCAAATCAGGTGTTTCTTGGAAGGCAGGAAGACTGAACATTAAATGGCTATCATTTAGTGAATTCAGTTCTCACCAGAGCTCTCAACCTCTTAGCAAAAAACACCTGGACAAAGCCAATAATGGGGGAATACAGCCCCCAAACATATTCAGTTCTCACCATAGCTCTCAACCTCTTAGCACAAAAATCCTGGATAAAGCCAATAATGGGGGAATACAGCCCCACAAATAGGGACACATTTCAAATATTGATCTTATAAACTTAGAAAACTGCTAGAATAAAATGTTTTGTGTTACCATGTACTTTCTGAAGAATATGAAGTCTGAAATTCAAATGTGTGTCATTATTTAGAGAATTCAAAATCCAGAAAACCATAGATTTTATGAGGAACAGAACAGAACAAAAATATGAGGCAAAAATCTGAACACTTTTCACAAGTGGTGGTGGGTAGGGAATTCAGGCTCTTACTACCTTGCATTCGAAAGACATGCATAAATGGGCCTTGCCGTTGAAGGTTGAACGCGTTGAGCTGGCACCTCGGTGTTTATCAAAATCTATTGCCAATCATTAGCGGACCAGAGTTCCACTGTGGCGACCCCTAACCGAAAAGCCAAAAAGACAAACTACCTGCACCCAAGGTTCAGGGTTTGAGCCTTAGTTATTCTCTAGCCATAGTTAACTGGGGCATTTCACACACACACACACACACACACACACACACACACACACACACACACACACACACACACACACACACACACACACCCTAACTGCAAAGCCAGTACCTGAGTTCAAATTCCTGTTACAAATCCAGCCAGTACCAGAGTTCAAAGTTCTTTTTCGAATCCGAGTCCATTTGAATGCTGTTTCCCCTACAAATTTGAGTCCATTTGAATGGATGCATTCATAGCAAAGTCCCATTTCCCCATGCAAAAGCAGCAGCAGCTCACTCTGAGTCCAATGCAGAGTCCCATTCAAAGCAGTTCCTGTTTCGGGGAATAACATGCATGCATGCGCTGAATCCAGCCTCCAGTTCTGTTCTGAGCATGCACAGACTGCAGACCTTTCAGTCTGATCCCTTTCCAGGCTACGCAGTTGTAACTGCATAGACTTCTGGGGCATCTGTAGACTGATGCCTTCTTTCCGAATCTGGACTGGTTAAACAGTAGTCTGGATTTGAGTTCTGAGCACGCATGTGCGGAATTCTGTGACTCGTTAATTTTTTTTTATTTTGGTTTTCCTGTTTTTGTACAGCTGGGGGGGGGGCTGCAGTCCAAAAGCACGAGCTGCCACTGTTGGCTTCCGCACCCCAAAACAACAGGCAAATGACAGTATGTACAAATCAATGAATAACACATTAGTCAAATGTTATAAAGCTTTCAAAACAATTTTCACAAAATGCATACACATTTACACCAGAAAAGTCAATTTTATACGATTGCCAGTCACCTCTTAATGTGCAGAACTCCACTAGAGGTGTCTATGGGCCATCTTAGAAGCCTAACACCCCTGTGTCATTGATGATACAGGACATTACATTTCACTGAAATAACACAGAAGAGTGTACGATGAAACAGTTATATCAATAAAACTTGTTATGAAAGTTAATAAAGCTGTCTATCTGAGGAAAGTAAAATGCCTGACAAAAATGCTTATGCCAACAGTAAACTTATAAGATGTGCATACAGATAAATGTTCATTTTCTAATATGTATTTAAATGTATGTATGTATATATATATATATATATATATATATATATATACACACACACACACACACACACACACACACACACACACACACACACACACATATATATATATATACACACACACACACACACACACACACACACACATATATATATATATATATATATATATACACACACACACACACACACACACACACACACACACACACACACACACACACACACACACACATATATTTAAATGGAAGTGAACAGCATTCATTTCTCATTTTGTTCACTAATAGCCAAATTCTCCCATGTTTTCTGAAACCTGTATCTTACTGTCATGTAATTTTATCATACATTTTAATGACAATGATATAGAATGCCCTGCATACTGCATGTGTGGGAGTGCAGCACAGATAAGGGAACAATAAATGCATTACAAAGAGAAGACAGAGCTGCATTGTTGCAAACAATATTCATAACTGCTTGTGTGATCACTCATTGCACTAAATATGTAAACAACTCATGTACAAACAAGTGAGAGTTCACTAGTGTATATGTCTTCTTAAAGCTATGGAGAAAATGGGACTTGCTTATAAGCACAATAATTTGCATTCCTGCTGCAAGGTTGTTTCTTTGGCAAAGACAGATAAAGACACTCCCAGTGTGTTTGGTAGTTTCATTAGTCTGATAGATCAAGTCCAGACTAGTATAAAAGTCTATAAGGTGTATTGAAAAGTATTTGCAATGTTGTTTCTGTTTCCTTTTTAAAATGTTTATTCATTATTTTAATAATTAGTATTTGTGTGATGTGCGGCTTAGCACACATATGGTGAAATGGCAAAATAGTTATGGAAGTTGCTTCTATGATAAAGACAACATAAATTAAAGATGTGAATTAAGTATGTGTGCAACACATCTGTTAAACACAATGAATCACACAATACATAATTTATGTAGATCAAGGTTCAAGTCCCATATTTATCTTTCAGTTATAAAGATTAATGAACCCTTTTTACGGTTTACTATGAAGCTACCCAGGGTCAGAACAAGTACATAACCAAGAACTATGTAAATTGGACTGGAGGAGCTTGTTGAAATTATTTTTTTACAGTGGTCCTAATATCTACAGGGATGGTATTCCATGCTTTTGCAATTGAAATGGAAAATAAGGAGTCCCCAGAGCTATTGTTGCTTTTGTCTATTTCAGCCAGTGCTTTATTGGTGGATCTTAATAGGCATTTGTTAAAGTAGATATTAAGCAGACCTTGAAGAGCAAGAATGCTATCAGGATAATATAGAATTTGGTGGGCTATTGTAATCTGGTTATATCTGAGCAGCTTGGGTAATTCATCAAGGATAGTTGCTTGATTTCTATGCAGTGATGTGTCCTGAAGGGTGAGTCAGTAGCAAGTCTAGCTATTTTATTGCAGCAGGTGTTTAGTTTGTTAAAGTCTGCTTTGTTTAAGTTGATGAGTATGGGGGATGGATAGAGGATTGTGTATAGTAGGTGGGTTCTTGCGATGGTGGGTTTTACTGTCATCGGTGAGATACTTTTTGCATCTATATAGGGTGCCACATTTTTATGGACTTTATTGTCTGTCCAATTTGCATATCGAATTTCATGTTATAATCTATGATAACCCCTAGAAGTTTGGTGTGTTGAACAGGTGTGATAGGAATGTTATTAGCTGAGAATATTGTGAATGGTAGTATGGGGTCTAAGGCTATGGTGGGTAGAATATCATTAGCTGTGTTTTATTGGCATTAAATATTAGTTAAGAGTTGGCTAACCAGGTTTTGGCAGCAGTAAAGGACTCTTGTGTCAATTCCCGGAGTTGAGGCAGTGATGGGGAGCAGAAGATTACAGTGTAGGTATCAGAATACTGGACTAAAGTGGTATGCCGGGTAGCTTTATGGAGTTGGTTGGCGAATATGTTGAAAAGAAGAGGTCCAAGAATGGATTATGGGAATCCCTAGGGAGACAGGTAGGAGGGGAAATAAGGAGTTTTGCCATTTTACTGCTTGTTGGAGGTTGGTTAGATAGTCTTGAACCATGCAAGTGTGGGGTGGCTTAGATTAAGATTGAAGAGAGCAGAAAGGAGTTTCGGATGGGAGACAGTATTGAAGGCCTTGCAGAGATCTAGGAATAGAGTGAATACTAGGTTACCTTGTTTTGATGTTAGTTTAATGTGTTGGTAAAGCTAATAGGGGCTTTGTTAGTGCAGTGACTGGGGCAGAATCCTTGCCAGGTGTTGGGTAGCAATATATTAGTGAGGAGAGGATTTTATTTAAGGGGGATAGAATTGCAATTGGAAAGTAATTAGAGGGTCTATATTACCATGTCGAAAGACGTGTTTGCCTAACATGTCTTAACTGACATGGAGATATCGACCCTTTAAAATCCTGAATGGCTGCTTCAGCAAATTTTTTCCCAGGGGAAAAAAATCACTCACCCGTCATTGGGGATTTGCACTTTTCTCGACTGTAGTATGATCTCAGAGTTGGGATATTTAGTTAGGGGGGTGTGGGGGTACAGCCCCCTACATCAGGGGACGTGGTGGGCAAAGGCTCCCACTATGTAGGGTTTGAAAGATTTTTTTTTTGAGTAAGGCCGAGCAATTTTTTTCCCCTGGGAAAAAATTCGCTGAAGCGGCCATTCTGGATTTTAAAGGGTCGATATTTCTGTGTTCATTAAGATGTGTTCGGTGAACATGTACTTCAATGTGATAATATAGACCCTAATTAGATAATTCCTCAGAGTTACCTCCTTTGTAATGAGCATGGAGACTGGATAAGAGGTGGCTTTGGCTGCGATCTTTAGATATTCTGCAGGAAATTTGTTGGCGACCAAGGTTGTGGGTTTAAGCCTATTTATGTATGTATATATTGTGCTAGTTGGGACAGGCTATAAGGAGAAGCGGTTTTGGTCATACTCTCAACCTGGAAACCTCAAAAATCTGGACAAAGGCCCATGAAAAATAGGTACAAATCTGTACTCTGATTAAAATAACATTTGCATATGTAATTATGTAACCCCGTTCACTCCAATGAAATTGTGGGATATCAACTTTCAAATGCAAAATGAAGAACAGGCAATCAAAATATAGCTCCAGACTCTGTAGTAAATGATAACCATTTTTTTTAAATGTGTAGCAATGATGTTCACTGGGAAGGGAGAACATGATGACCCTTAGGATTTTGTTTTTGGAGACTTGCAGTATGTGGGTTTTGTGGTAAAAGTGGGGCATTTAATGATAGGCAATATTCTAATCTTAGTTTGCCAGGACCTCCAAGTATCATTCTCCTTGGCTTACTGATCAGTGGCGTAGCTAGAATTTGTGCTTTCTGAGGTTATCTTTGAGTTTGTCACCCTTCCTTCCTCACAAAATCATGGTTGAATGGGGCCCCCCATACACAGCCCTCCCCATAACCATTCCAGTGTCCCAATACTTGGCTATTTTGCCCCATTTATAACAAACACTTTAATGTGCATACTGATTTACCTCTACAGTGATTTCATTTAAAACTTTTATTTTACATTTTATATCACAAACACTAATAGACATCTGCTAAACAAAGCAATACAGTCTCACAATGAAAACAGAGTTAGCATAAAACTTCTCTGCCTTTCTAAGCTAGTATAGTCCTGTTTTCAGGTTAGTGCTGAATTCAGGGCTGTGTTACAAGTTTCTGTGTTTGCCCATACCTTACTTGGATAGAAGGAAGTTTCTCTGTTCACTGTGAGGGAGGGAGCTTTGAGCAGCCTATCTGTCCCTGGAGGAGTGGTTTCAGCCAGGAGATTAGTAGTTTATTGCCCATTTTGGGATAATTTCTATTTCTGTCATTTCCTGCTATAAAACCCGCATTTACAAGTTTTTGTGCTAGTATACAACTCAGCAAGCTCCTGCCTGGTGCCCCATGGAGTTCTACAGCAGCAGAGAGACAAAAGGGAGACTTTGGAGTGATTAAATATCATTTTCTTGCTGCCTTTAGCTAATTTCACCTAAAATGCCAATTTTCTAGAGTTCCTGTGATTTAAAAAGCTTGTTTCAGCTACATATTGTACTTATTTTACTGCCTGCAATTTAACAAAGTCATCTTTGTGTTTAAATTACCTGTTTAACTGTTGTAGGCTACACACTCAAGTGTGATAGCCATTTCTGTGCATTTAAAGTATTTTTTTAATTGTATCTGCTTTATTTTCTGAAGAAAACAAAAAAACAAACAAAAAAATACTCGTTTTCCTGCCTTTCTAAGCTAGTATAGTCGAGTTTTCAGGTTAGTGCTGAATTCATGGCTGTGTTACAAGTTTCTGTGTTTGCCCATACCTTACTTGGATAGAAGGAAGTTTCTCTGTTCACTGTTAGAGAGGGAGCTTTGAACTGCCTATCTGTCCCTGGAGGAGTGGTTTTAGCCCAGAAATGAGTAGTTTATTGGCCATTTTGGGCTAATTTTTATCTCTTTCATTTCCCTGCTATAAAACCCGCATTTGCACGGTTTTGTGCGCCAGGCAGCGCTGGTTAGCTAGGGTATAACTATTCCCGGCTCCACAAAGTCTATTCTTTAATTTTTCCCTTGGAACTAGACAAACTTTAACTTAAGCACTCAAACCATTCACTTCTCATCCTGGCACTTGCTCAAAACTCATAGCAAGCACTAATAAACCTTAGTACTAGACCCCCTATACTGTAGAGAAGGACAAGGCTCTCTATTCGACCTTACCAGCCAATCAGTAAAACAGTTCACTGTACCTATCCAGGCATGTCCAATGGGCAGTTTCAGGTGTACTCTTTGATCCAACTGGTGAATCTGGGCATTTTAAGGCTATGTTACAATTGCCTCATGTACACAGACAACTCTCTTCCTTCCACCAAACACTAATACATGCAAGAGATGCAATTATACAGCCAAACTGGAGATTAAGCTCTCTCAACCCAAGACTGGACCAGGCAGTCAAGAGGAGAAGGGAATTACTTGCATCATACCACCAATCTCACATAGACCTATGAAACCAGCACCGGCAAAAAACACACATAAATACACTAAAACATACTCAGAGGCTCTAAATAAAAATCTGCAAAAGCAACAGAGACCTCCAAAGCAGACATCCAAGCAACCTCTACCCCAACCACAAACCATGAAACACATACTTCACAAAACCAGTGTGCCACACAATCACAGCACTTAAGACAAAATAACATACCCAACACACTAGTAATAGGTGACTCTATAGTCAGGCACACTGACGTCCCACTCAGGTTGAACAAGGAGAAGGTTACTGTTAGCTGTCAGGTGCCAGGATCCGCCACATAACACAAGCACTCAGGTCACTCCAGAATAAGTACAAATATGACTCTGTCATTGTCCATGTTGGTGTGAATGACCTGAGCCGTACCTCCCTGGACTACATGAAAAGAGACATGGAGGAGCTCTCTGATCACGTAGCCCAGGCCGGTATGACCCTGACTCTGAGTAGCATCCTGCCCACACCAAGTATGATACCATGGTATAGAGAAAAACTTACCACTTTCAACAATTGGCTAAGCTTCTGGTGTCATTCAAAGGGGATCCAGTGTCTGTCAGCCTGGGATGACATGCTTGACAAGCCACGCTGCTTCGCTAGAGATGGCTTGCACCTGTCACCCTTAGGCTTTCGAATTCTGGCTAAGGCTCTTGCCACCCCCATAGTGTCTTTTTTAGGTAAGGCTCAAAAGACAAACCCACCACCGTAAATAGCACAAGTAACAAAAAACTAAGGTAATGCCAGAAGTCTAAACCTCAAAATGCACGCACTCGAGGCACTCCTCAGTATGGAGAAAATCGATATATGTGCAGTAACAGAAACCTGGTTTAAGGCTCCAGAGAGCACCCCAGCATTACCAGCTACAACTCATTCCATACATTTCAGCCACAAAACCCAGGCTGAAATACAAAAGGCGGGGGAGTATCCATATTCATCAAGGATACCCACACCTCCAGGATAGTGGCACAGCATGATGCTTCAGAGATCATCCACGTGCAACTAACAATGGGAAAAACTGCTATTCAAATTATAGCTTGCTACAGATCACACACCATGTCCCAGGACCCCCACTCCACATTCCTGGAAACACTGGGAAACATAAAGGTCCTACCAAACACCCTGATATTGGGTGATTTCAATTACCCAAACATTAACTGGGAGAATTGCTGAAGTACAAACTCTCTTGCCTAACATTTCCTAGAATTTATAAACTCAAATGCCCTGGATCAATTGGTCAACACCCCAACCAGAGTTGACAACATATTGGACCTGGTCATCACCAACATGGGCGACTGGTTTTCATACTGGAGGTCAACTCCTCACTGGTTAGATCTGACCATAAACTAATCACTCTGGATTTCCACATTCCACCACCACCCCCGGTCAAAGAAACCACTGTGAAAAACTTTTCAAAAGCAAACTTCATGTTACTTATGACCGAGGTGGGAAGTTTCAAAGTCCCCATGCTAAAGGATAATGCTGTCCAAGCTGCAAAATCCTTTACTAATGCACTCTATGGGCTCCTACAAGAATGCATGGATCATGCTATCCCAAATAAAACCAAGACTCACTCCTCCAAGAAAAGGAAACCAGTCTAGTGGACCCCTGCCATAAACAAGCTATACAATAGAAGGACAAAACTAGTACAGAAAAGAGTAAAATCCCAAGAAGGGAAGACATCCCTGATCAGTATCAGCAAGAAACTACGTTCCCTCATAAAATCATCCAAGGCTAGCTTGAAAGAAAAATTGCCATGGCTATCATTTTGCAGAGGGATTATTAGGGGGAGAGCAACATTTTGAGCCAAAGTTGGGGACAGTTGAGAGGTTTGGATATACCTAATTCTATAAAGCAATTTATTTATGCACCTCTCAACTTCTTAATGCAGGAAATCTGGACAAAGCCAAATATATTGGGGGAACATACAGACAGTACTAAAATTGCTCAGTTGATAAAATAACAGGTCTTGCTTTAGCATGCATTTTTCTGAAGGTTATGAAGTCTGAAACTCAATGTCTGTCATTTTAGTGACTTCATTCCTAAGTGATTTGCCAGAAAACCACAAATTTTATGAAATACAAATCAAAAATATGAAGCAGAAATCTATTCATTCTGCAAAAATCTGGACAGTTGAGCGGGATAGTTCAGCTGGGGCTGTCTTTGAGTTTGCTGCCCTTCCCCCCTCAAAAATTCATGGTCGAGTGGGCCTCCCCCGCAGCCATTCCAAGGTCTCATTACTAGGCTATTTCACCCCACATAAACACTGTAATGTGCATACTGCTTTACTTCTGCACTGATTTGGATTTCATTTAAAAGTTTTATTTTACATTTTACAGGACTAATAGACATCTGTTAAACAAAGCAATGCAGTCTCACAATAAAAATAGACTTAGCATTAAAACTTCTCTGCCCTTGAAACTCACATTCATTGAAACAGCATTGAAACACACATTCAAAGAAAATACGCCTGGCCAGTGGAAGATAAAGATTAACTTTGGGCTGTTTTCAAATCAAAGGCCTTTTGCACATAAAACATACATGTGTTCTTTGATACACCTTCCTGATTGTATTAAATTATATTCCTTGTATAATACAGTACAGTTGTTAGATGGCATTTTAAATTTATTGTTTTGAACATTTTTCCAGTAAACAATGAGACATAATGCATGCACCAATAATGACAAAACTGCCCAATTCAGAAAATTTCCATCATAAAAGTCTACTCACACTTCTACAATCCACCAGTATCAGTAAATATACACAATCTCTGCAGAAGTAAAAGTCATCTAAATAATTCCACATTAAAGAGATCTGTAACTAATGACAAGGTTGCTGCTATCATTGTTTCATCTACAAATAAAGTGCCTGCTGCCCTTGAGGAATAAATTGCCCATGTTACATTAAAAAATGACAAGTTAGTAATATTGCAATAGGGAAGGATGGCAAACTGATAACAGGTTCATATTTACTATTTATCTCCATCAAAGAGGACATTCTCAGGACGGCAGCATCCACCCCCTTTAAAAGTACAACAAAGTACAGTGATGCATCTACCTACTGTGGGAGTAAAACCCACAGCCTTCTGCACTGAAAGCAAGTACACTACCTGCTGTGCTATTAACAATTCAAACAGACTCAATATAAGCAGCACTAAACTTCTCTTCCCCTGAAGTTCTTAGCTCCTTGTAAAATCCACTCAACACTCAACTGTGTCTCTCAACCTTGCAGCACATGAGCACATGAAATATGGAAAAAGCCAAAATGTATTGGGGGGGGGGACAAAAGCCCAAAAACTAGGGACACATTTTAAACATTGCTTGTTTAATCTTGGAAAGTTACTAGAATAAAATGCTGTGCTACTGCCATGCATTTCACTGCCAAGCCTTGAACCCAGGCCCCTGTGTACTACAATCAGAGCAACATAACACTATGCCAAATCAGGTGTTTCTTGGAAGGCAGGAAGACTGAACATTAAATGGCTATCATTTAGTGAATTCAGTTCTCACCAGAGCTCTCAACCTCTTAGCAAAAAACACCTGGACAAAGCCAATAATGGGGGAATACAGCCCCCAAACATATTCAGTTCTCACCATAGCTCTCAACCTCTTAGCACAAAAATCCTGGATAAAGCCAATAATGGGGGAATACAGCCCCACAAATAGGGACACATTTCAAATATTGATCTTATAAACTTAGAAAACTGCTAGAATAAAATGTTTTGTGTTACCATGTACTTTCTGAAGAATATGAAGTCTGAAATTCAAATGTGTGTCATTATTTAGAGAATTCAAAATCCAGAAAACCATAGATTTTATGAGGAACAGAACAGAACAAAAATATGAGGCAAAAATCTGAACACTTTTCACAAGTGGTGGTGGGTAGGGAATTCAGGCTCTTACTACCTTGCGTTCGAAAGACATGCATAAATGGGCGTGCCTTCGTTGAAGGTTGAACGTTGAGCTGGCACCTCGGTGTTTATCAAAATCTATTGCCAATCATTAGCGGACCAGAGTTCCACTGTGGCGACCCCTAACCGGGAAAAGCCAAAAAGACAAACTACCTGCACCCAAGGTTCAGGGTTTGAGCCTTAGTTATTCTCTAGCCATAGTTAACTGGGGCATTTCACACACACACACACACACACACACACACACACACACACACACACACACACACACACACACACACACACACACACACCCTAACTGCAAAGCCAGTACCTGAGTTCAAATTCCTGTTACAAATCCAGCCAGTACCAGAGTTCAAAGTTCTTTTTCGAATCCGAGTCCATTTGAATGCTGTTTCCCCTACAAATTTGAGTCCATTTGAATGGATGCATTCATAGCAAAGTCCCATTTCCCCATGCAAAAGCAGCAGCAGCTCACTCTGAGTCCAATGCAGAGTCCCATTCAAAGCAGTTCCTGTTTCCCGGGGAATAACATGCATGCATGCGCTGAATCCAGCCTCCAGTTCTGTTCTGAGCATGCACAGACTGCAGACCTTTCAGTCTGATCCCTTTCCAGGCTATGCAGTTGTAACTGCATAGACTTCTGGGGCATCTGTAGACTGATGCCTTCTTTCCGAATCTGGACTGGTTAAACAGTAGTCTGGATTTGAGTTCTGAGCACGCATGTGCGGAATTCTGTGACTCGTTAATTTTTTTTTATTTTGGTTTTCCTGTTTTTGTACAGCTGGGGGGGGGGCTGCAGTCCAAAAGCACGAGCTGCCACTGTTGGCTTCCGCACCCCAAAACAACAGGCAAATGACAGTATGTACAAATCAATGAATAACACATTAGTCAAATGTTATAAAGCTTTCAAAACAATTTTCACAAAATGCATACACATTTACACCAGAAAAGTCAATTTTATACGATTGCCAGTCACCTCTTAATGTGCAGAACTCCACTAGAGGTGTCTATGGGCCATCTTAGAAGCCTAACACCCCTGTGTCATTGATGATACAGGACATTACATTTCACTGAAATAACACAGAAGAGTGTACGATGAAACAGTTATATCAATAAAACTTGTTATGAAAGTTAATAAAGCTGTCTATCTGAGGAAAGTAAAATGCCTGACAAAAATGCTTATGCCAACAGTAAACTTATAAGATGTGCATACAGATAAATGTTCATTTTCTAATATGTATTTAAATGTATGTATGTATATATATATATATATGTATATATATATATATATATATATATATATATATATATATATATATACACACACACACACACACACACACACATATATATATATACACACACACACACACACACACACACACACACACACATATATATATATATATACACACACACACACACACACACACACACACACATATATTTAAATGGAAGTGAACAGCATTCATTTCTCATTTTGTTCACTAATAGCCAAATTCTCCCATGTTTTCTGAAACCTGTATCTTACTGTCATGTAATTTTATCATACATTTTAATGACAATGATATAGAATGCCCTGCATACTGCATGTGTGGGAGTGCAGCACAGATAAGGGAACAATAAATGCATTACAAAGAGAAGACAGAGCTGCATTGTTGCAAACAATATTCATAACTGCTTGTGTGATCACTCATTGCACTAAATATGTAAACAACTCATGTACAAACAAGTGAGAGTTCACTAGTGTATATGTCTTCTTAAAGCTATGGAGAAAATGGGACTTGCTTATAAGCACAATAATTTGCATTCCTGCTGCAAGGTTGTTTCTTTGGCAAAGACAGATAAAGACACTCCCAGTGTGTTTGGTAGTTTCATTAGTCTGATAGATCAAGTCCAGACTAGTATAAAAGTCTATAAGGTGTATTGAAAAGTATTTGCAATGTTGTTTCTGTTTCCTTTTTAAAATGTTTATTCATTATTTTAATAATTAGTATTTGTGTGATGTGCGGCTTAGCACACATATGGTGAAATGGCAAAATAGTTATGGAAGTTGCTTCTATGATAAAGACAACATAAATTAAAGATGTGAATTAAGTATGTGTGCAACACATCTGTTAAACACAATGAATCACACAATACATAATTTATGTAGATCAAGGTTCAAGTCCCATATTTATCTTTCAGTTATAAAGATTAATGAACCCTTTTTACGGTTTACTATGAAGCTACCCAGGGTCAGAACAAGTACATAACCAAGAACTATGTAAATTGGACTGGAGGAGCTTGTTGAAATTATTTTTTTTTACAGTGGTCCTAATATCTACAGGGATGGTATTCCATGCTTTTGCAATTGAAATGGAAAATAAGGAGTCCCCAGAGCTATTGTTGCTTTTGTCTATTTCAGCCAGTGCTTTATTGGTGGATCTTAATAGGCATTTGTTAAAGTAGATATTAAGCAGACCTTGAAGAGCAAGAATGCTATCAGGATAATATAGAATTTGGTGGGCTATTGTAATCTGGTTATATCTGAGCAGCTTGGGTAATTCATCAAGGATAGTTGCTTGATTTCTATGCAGTGATGTGTCCTGAAGGGTGAGTCAGTAGCAAGTCTAGCTATTTTATTGCAGCAGGTGTTTAGTTTGTTAAAGTCTGCTTTGTTTAAGTTGATGAGTATGGGGGATGGATAGAGGATTGTGTATAGTAGGTGGGTTCTTGCGATGGTGGGTTTTACTGTCATCGGTGAGATACTTTTTGCATCTATATAGGGTGCCACATTTTTATGGACTTTATTGTCTGTCCAATTTGCATATCGAATTTCATGTTATAATCTATGATAACCCCTAGAAGTTTGGTGTGTTGAACAGGTGTGATAGGAATGTTATTAGCTGAGAATATTGTGAATGGTAGTATGGGGTCTAAGGCTATGGTGGGTAGAATATCATTAGCTGTGTTTTATTGGCATTAAATATTAGTTAAGAGTTGGCTAACCAGGTTTTGGCAGCAGTAAAGGACTCTTGTGTCAATTCCCGGAGTTGAGGCAGTGATGGGGAGCAGAAGATTACAGTGTAGGTATCAGAATACTGGACTAAAGTGGTATGCCGGGTAGCTTTATGGAGTTGGTTGGCGAATATGTTGAAAAGAAGAGGTCCAAGAATGGATTATGGGAATCCCTAGGGAGACAGGTAGGAGGGAAATAAGGAGTTTTGCCATTTTACTGCTTGTTGGAGGTTGGTTAGATAGTCTTGAACCATGCAAGTGTGGGGTGGCTTAGATTAAGATTGAAGAGAGCAGAAAGGAGTTTCGGATGGGAGACAGTATTGAAGGACTTGCAGAGATCTAGGAATAGAGTGAATACTAGGTTACCTTGTTTTGATGTTAGTTTAATGTGTTGGTAAAGCTAATAGGGGCTTTGTTAGTGCAGTGACTGGGGCAGAATCCTTGCCAGGTGTTGGGTAGCAATATATTAGTGAGGAGAGGATTTTATTTAAGGGGGATAGAATTGCAATTGGAAAGTAATTAGAGGGTCTATATTACCATGTCGAAAGACGTGTTTGCCTAACATGTCTTAACTGACATGGAGATATCGACCCTTTGAAATCCTGAATGGCTGCTTCAGCAAATTTTTTCCCAGGGGAAAAAAATCACTCACCCGTCATTGGGGATTTGCACTTTTCTCGACTGTAGTATGATCTCAGAGTTGGGATATTTAGTTAGGGGGGTGTGGGGGTACAGCCCCTACATCAGGGACGTGGTGGGCAAAGGCTCCCACTATGTAGGGTTTGAAAGATTTTTTTGAGTAAGGCCGTGCAATTTTTTTCCCCTGGGAAAAAATTCGAAGCTGAAGCCATTCTGGATTTTAAAGGGTCGATATTTCTGTGTTCATTAAGATGTGTTCGGTGAACATGTACTTCAATGTGATAATATAGACCCTAATTAGATAATTCCTCAGAGTTACCTCCTTTGTAATGAGCATGGAGACTGGATAAGAGGTGGCTTTGGCTGCGATCTTTAGATATTCTGCAGGAAATTTGTTGGCGACCAAGGTTGTGGGTTTAAGCCTATTTATGTATGTATATATTGTGCTAGTTGGGACAGGCTATAAGGAGAAGTGGTTTTGGTCATACTCTCAACCTGGAAACCTCAAAAATCTGGACAAAGGCCCATGAAAAATAGGTACAAATCTGTACTCTGATTAAAATAACATTTGCATATGTAATTATGTAACCGCGTTCACTCCAATGAAATTGTGGGATATCAACTTTCAAATGCAAAATGAAGAACAGGCAATCAAAATATAGCTCCAGACTCTGTAGTAAATGATAACCATTTTTTTTAAATGTGTAGCAATGATGTTCACTGGGAAGGGAGAACATGATGACCCTTAGGATTTTGTTTTTGGAGACTTGCAGTATGTGGGTTTTGTGGTAAAAGTGGGGCATTTAATGATAGGCAATATTCTAATCTTAGTTTGCCAGGACCTCCAAGTATCATTCTCCTTGGCTTACTGATCAGTGGCGTAGCTAGAATTTGTGCTTTCTGAGGTTATCTTTGAGTTTGTCACCCTTCCTTCCTCACAAAATCATGGTTGAATGGGGCCCCCCATACACAGCCCTCCCCCCGCAACCATTCCAGTGTCCCAATACTTGGCTATTTTGCCCCATTTATAACAAACACTTTAATGTGCATACTGATTTACCTCTACAGTGATTTCATTTAAAACTTTTATTTTACATTTTATATCACAAACACTAATAGACATCTGCTAAACAAAGCAATACAGTCTCACAATGAAAACAGAGTTAGCATAAAACTTCTCTGCCTTTCTAAGCTAGTATAGTCCTGTTTTCAGGTTAGTGCTGAATTCAGGGCTGTGTTACAAGTTTCTGTGTTTGCCCATACCTTACTTGGATAGAAGGAAGTTTCTCTGTTCACTGTGAGGGAGGGAGCTTTGAGCAGCCTATCTGTCCCTGGAGGAGTGGTTTCAGCCAGGAGATTAGTAGTTTATTGCCCATTTTGGGATAATTTCTATTTCTGTCATTTCCCTGCTATAAAACCCGCATTTACAAGTTTTTTGTGCTAGTATACAACTCAGCAAGCTCCTGCCTGGTGCCCTGCGGAGTTCTACAGCAGCAGAGAGACAAAAGGGAGACTTTGGAGTGATTAAATATCATTTTCTTGCTGCCTTTAGCTAATTTCACCTAAAATGCCAATTTTCTAGAGTTCCTGTGATTTAAAAAGCTTGTTTCAGCTACATATTGTACTTATTTTACTGCCTGCACTTTAACAAAGTCATTTTTGTGTTTTAATTACCTGTTTAACTGTTGTAGGCTACACACTCAAGTGTGATAGCCACCTCTGTGCATTTAAAGTGTTTTTTTTTATTGTAACTGCTTTATTTTCTGAAGAAAACAAAAAAACAAACAAAATATACTTGTTTTCATGCCTTTCTAAGCTAGTATAGTTTAGTTTTCAGGTTACCGCTGAATTCAGTGCTCTGTTACAAGTTTCTGTTTTTGCCCATACCTTACTTGGATAGAAGGAAGGTTCTCTGTTCACTGTGAGAGAGGGAGCTTTGAACTGCCTATCTGTCCCTGGAGGAGTGGTTTTAGCCCAGAAATGAGTAGTTTATTGGCCATTTTGGGCTAATTTTTATCTCTTTCATTTCCCTGCTATAAAACCCGCATTTGCACGGTTTTGTGCGCCAGGCAGCGCTGGTTAGCTAGGGTATAACTATTCCCGGCTCCACAAAGTCTATTCTTTAATTTTTCCCTTGGAACTAGACAAACTTTAACTTAAGCACTCAAACCATTCACTTCTCATCCTGGCACTTGCTCAAAACTCATAGCAAGCACTAATAAACCTTAGTACTAGACCCCCTATACTGTAGAGAAGGACAAGGCTCTCTATTCGACCTTACCAGCCAATCAGTAAAACAGTTCACTGTACCTATCCAGGCATGTCCAATGGGCAGTTTCAGGTGTACTCTTTGATCCAACTGGTGAATCTGGGCATTTTAAGGCTATGTTACAATTGCCTCATGTACACAGACAACTCTCTTCCTTCCACCAAACACTAATACATGCAAGAGATGCAATTATACAGCCAAACTGGAGATTAAGCTCTCTCAACCCAAGACTGGACCAGGCAGTCAAGAGGAGAAGGGAATTACTTGCATCATACCACCAATCTCACATAGACCTATGAAACCAGCACCGGCAAAAAACACACATAAATACACTAAAACATACTCAGAGGCTCTAAATAAAAATCTGCAAAAGCAACAGAGACCTCCAAAGCAGACATCCAAGCAACCTCTACCCCAACCACAAACCATGAAACACATACTTCACAAAACCAGTGTGCCACACAATCACAGCACTTAAGACAAAATAACATACCCAACACACTAGTAATAGGTGACTCTATAGTCAGGCACACTGACGTCCCACTCAAGTTGAACAAGGAGAAGGTTACTGTTAGCTGTCAGGTGCCAGGATCCGCCACATAACACAAGCACTCAGGTCACTCCAGAATAAGTACAAATATGACTCTGTCATTGTCCATGTTGGTGTGAATGACCTGAGCCGTACCTCCCTGGACTACATGAAAAGAGACATGGAGGAGCTCTCTGATCACGTAGCCCAGGCCGGTATGACCCTGACTCTGAGTAGCATCCTGCCCACACCAAGTATGATACCATGGTATAGAGAAAAACTTACCACTTTCAACAATTGGCTAAGCTTCTGGTGTCATTCAAAGGGGATCCAGTGTCTGTCAGCCTGGGATGACATGCTTGACAAGCCACGCTGCTTCGCTAGAGATGGCTTGCACCTGTCACCCTTAGGCTTTCGAATTCTGGCTAAGGCTCTTGCCACCCCCATAGTGTCTTTTTTAGGTAAGGCTCAAAAGACAAACCCACCACCGTAAATAGCACAAGTAACAAAAAAGTAAGGTAATGCCAGAAGTCTAAACCTCAAAATGCACGCACTCGAGGCACTCCTCAGTATGGAGAAAATCGATATATGTGCAGTAACAGAAACCTGGTTTAAGGCTCCAGAGAGCACCCCAGCATTACCAGCTACAACTCATTCCATACATTTCAGCCACAAAACCCAGGCTGAAATACAAAAGGCGGGGGAGTATCCATATTCATCAAGGATACCCACACCTCCAGGATAGTGGCACAGCATGATGCTTCAGAGATCATCCACGTGCAACTAACAATGGGAAAAACTGCTATTCAAATTATAGCTTGCTACAGATCACACACCATGTCCCAGGACCCCCACTCCACATTCCTGGAAACACTGGGAAACATAAAGGTCCTACCAAACACCCTGATATTGGGTGATTTCAATTACCCAAACATTAACTGGGAGAATTGCTGAAGTACAAACTCTCTTGCCTAACATTTCCTAGAATTTATAAACTCAAATGCCCTGGATCAATTGGTCAACACCCCAACCAGAGTTGACAACATATTGGACCTGGTCATCACCAACATGGGCGACTGGTTTTCATACTGGAGGTCAACTCCTCACTGGTTAGATCTGACCATAAACTAATCACTCTGGATTTCCACATTCCACCACCACCCCCGGTCAAAGAAACCACTGTGAAAAACTTTTCAAAAGCAAACTTCATGTTACTTATGACCGAGGTGGGAAGTTTCAAAGTCCCCATGCTAAAGGATAACGCTGTCCAAGCTGCAAAATCCTTTACTAATGCACTCTATGGGCTCCTACAAGAATGCATGGATCATGCTATCCCAAATAAAACCAAGACTCACTCCTCCAAGAAAAGGAAACCAGTCTAGTGGACCCCTGCCATAAACAAGCTATACAATAGAAGGACAAAACTAGTACAGAAAAGAGTAAAATCCCAAGAAGGGAAGACATCCCTGATCAGTATCAGCAAGAAACTACGTTCCCTCATAAAATCATCCAAGGCTAGCTTCGAAAGAAAAATTGCCATGGCCTCAAAGATAACCACAAGGCATTCTTTAGTTATGGGAAGAATCTAAGTGGCAATTCTCAGATGTGCTCAAAGTTAGTGCAGAATGGCATAAAATACACTGAACCGACCAATATAGCTAACATCCTGGCAGACAGGTTCACTGCAAACTTTACCCCCCACCCCCAAAAGTGCCCATAACTATACCAGAAGAATGTAGTGCCCCTGAAATCACAGACACTCAGGTTAAAACAGCCCTCTCCAAATCCAAAAACACAGCATCAATGGGACCGGATGGTGTCCCAGGCTGCGTCCTACATGAGCTCAAAGATGAACTAACCCCTCACCTAAACACACTGTTTAAACTCAGCCTCTCCACAGGCTATGTGCCCACAGAGTGACACACAGCAACGGTTATTCTGCTCCACAAAGGTGGAGCCACAATGGACCCTGGGAACTATCACCCTATAAGCCTGACTAGCTTGGTCTGCAAAGCTATGGAGTGCATCATCATGGAACTCATTAACAGAGACATTGGAAACCTCCAAATACTGGACCCAACAGTTCAGCTTTGTTAAGGGAAGATCATGCCTCCTAAACCTGGTGGACTTCTTTGAGACAGTTACCAAGGCTATTGATGAGGGAAAGGTGGTCCACGCAGCCTACCTAGATCTTGCAAAGACCTTTGACACCATTTCCCACTCAGGTATTATAGACAAGTTCACCAGCCTGAACATAAACCCCTACATCATGAGATGGGTTGCAAACTGGCTCATGGACTGAACCCACATGGTTAGAGTTGCAGGAGCAAGATCTGACTCTAAACCGGTTACAAGTGGCATTCCCCAGGGCTCAGTCCTAGGACCCCTCCTGTTCAGCATATACTTCTGAGAGGTACAGGCAAGCACAGGAGGACTATGGCTGACCATGTTTGCAGACGACTGCAAACTAGAGGCTATAATGACTCTCTGGGTGACACAGACATCTTCCAAAAGGGTCTCACTGAGACAGATACCTGGTGTCAAAACCATGGCCTCAAGCTATATTCCAAAAAGTGCATAGTCGTCCCCTTTGGAAAAAACAAAGTACCCACAAACTACCACATATGTGGCAGCCCCCTAAATACGGAAAATGTAATAAGGGATCTGGGGACCCAAGTAGATAGTAACCTCTCCTTTGATAATCCCATTGCCAAAGTGGTTAGAAAATCCTTCTGTGTGGCCCACCTAATCACAAAAGGGTTTGCATCCATATTGAAAGAGGTCATTGGGCCCCTCTACGCATCAGTCATCAGACCCATCATAGAGTACAATGTCCCATTTGGGATGTACCTTACAAGACACCTGCAATAACTGGAAAGATCACAGAAGTGCCTCACCAAGAGGATCACTGGCCTCAAGCAGATGCCCTATGCAGATCGACTGAAGAAAATCTAGCTGTACTCTGTACTCGGTTGCATACCGCCTACTGAGAGGTGATCTCTGCCTGACATACAAGGCCATGTCCAACCCAGAATTGATGGACATGCTCCACCTAAAGAAAACCATATCCCCTTGAGCCACACGCTCCAGGGATCTAAACCTCACCACAACAATAAATATGGCATGCTGGAGGGATAGATTCCTGTCCAGAGACTTCCCTTGCTCTGGAACAAGATTCCAATCTACATTAGGCAGAGCTCCTCGCTAACCATCTTCAAGACAAACCTTGACGAGTGGATGGGAAACAGAAAGTTTACCCCAGGGATCACTTCAATGTTTCTTCTGGACAGAGCACAGGGAACTAATCTAAGGGGGCGGCAAAAGCCAACACATTCCGGCTGGGTTTATAAATGCCTTCAGGCAGATAACCTAGTACCTACCTATGAAAGTAAACTCACATTCATTTAAACAGCATTGAAACTCATAATCAAAGAAAATACATGTGGCCAGTGGTGGATAAAGATTACCTTTGGGCTGTTTTCAAATTATAGGGCCATTATCCCCCCCCCCCCCACACCACACACACACACACACACATGAATTATACATGTGTTCTTTGATACACCTTTCTGATTGTATTAAATTATATTCTTTGCACAAAACAGCACATTTGTTAGAGTGCATTTTAAATGTATTGTTTTGAACATATTTCCAGTAAGCAATGAAACAAAATACATGAATCAATAATAACAAAACTTTCCAATTCAGAACATTTCTATCAGAAATGTCTACTCAAACTTCTACAGTCCACCAGTATCAGTAAATATGCACAATGTCTGCAGAAGTAAAAGTCATCTAAATAATTTCACATTAAAGAGATGTGCAACTAATGAAGAGGTTGTTGCTAGCAAACAACTTTAAATTTCATTGTTTTATCTACAAATAATGTGCCTGCTGCCCTTGAGGAATAAATTGCCTGTTACATTAAAAAATAAGCTAGTAATATTGCAATAGGTAATGGATTGCAAACTGCTAATAGTTTCATAGTTATTAGGTGTCTCTGCCAAAGAGGACATTCTCAGGACTGCAGCATCCACCCCCCTATAAAGGTAGAACACAGTACAGTATCAGCAATCCATCTACATACTGTGGGAGTATAGCTCACAGCCTTCTGCATCAAAAGCAAGTATTTTACCTGTTGTGCTACTAACAACAGAAGCAGGCTTGGCATAAGTAGCACTAAATGTCTCACCCACTGAAGAATTATGCAGCACAAGAAATCTAGAAAAAAACTAAATTTATTGGGGGGAGCCCCAAAACCAGGGAAACATTTTAAACATTGCTTGTATATTCTTAGAAAAGCTGCTAGAATAAAATATGTGTTACCAATTACAATAGGTTTACTGAAAGATAGGAAGATTGAAACTTAAATGGCTATCATTTTTAGTGAATTCAGTTCTCACTAATTTGCTAGAAAACCACAAATTTTAAGAGGAACAGACCAAAGAGCTAAACATGAACACAAGTGGTGGTGTGAGTAGGGAATTCAGGCTATTGCACCTAAGGAACAGGGTTAGAGCCTGAGTAACCCATAACTGGGGCATTACACACACTTGCAGTAATGGAGCTTTTGCAGCTTGCAGCACGGCCATCGACTTGCAGTAATGGAACTTACTTATGCTTGCAGCAAAGAGCATGTTAAACACTACTTTACCGATAAATGCAGCAACGGAACTTATACCTGGAGCAAAGAGCATGGACTTATATTTAAAGTTAAACAGTACTTGGTTGATAAATGCAGCAATGGAACTTAGTTGCACACAGAAATTACACTTGCAGGAAAGAGCATTGACTTATACAAAGTTAAACAGTAGCTGGCCGATAAATGCAAAATGCAGTAAGAGAACTTACTTGCGCACACACACACATACACATACACACACACACACATACACACACACACACACACACACACACACACACACACACACACACACACACACACACACACACACACACACCAGTTAAACAGTACAGAGTTCGATAATGCAGCAATGGAACTTACACTTAAAGCATAGAGCAGCCATGGACTTATATAAAGTTAAACAGTACTTGCCGATAAATGCAATGGAACTTACTTGCACACAGTATCCACACACAGAGCCAGTTAAACAGTACAGAGTACAGCTCTTGCAGCAAAGAGCAGGCCGTGGACTTATATAAAGTTAAACAGTACTTGACAATAAATGCAAAATGCAGCAATGGAACTTACTTGCACACAGTATCCGCACAGAACAGCTGTAATAATTAACCATCAGTGCATAATACCTCTGCAGTCCTGTTTGCAGCTCGTTCCATTCCTGGACCACCATTAGCAGCTTTAACTTCCATTTCTGCTTGCAGCTTCATACGTTCCATTAACAGCTTCCATTCCTGATTGCAGCTACTTTCCATTTACAGCTTCTATTTCTGCTTACAGCTATGTTCAACAGCCTTGCGGCTTGGCTGGAGCAGCCAGAAATGCACGCACATTATGTTGTTGAGCTCTTGAGCTCAATTCTGACAGGCTGGCAGGCAGTTTCACTGAGCTGACGTCATTGTACACATGATGATGTCAGCTCAAAAAGTGAAAAAAAAAAGATTTAAAATAAAAAAGCCGGGAAATTCGGAAATTATTTGGACCTTAAAACTGGTAAAAAACAATTAATTTGGTAAGGTTGGGAGGTATGGTTTCAGTCTGCTGGTATGGAAGATGGGTTTGGATGTGAAGTGGGAGAACTATTATTGATGAGGGCTAGGATGGATTTGGTGAAGTGGTCGTTGAAGTGGGTGGCAATATTATTGGTGGTGGTGTCGTGGAGTACTGGTCTTTCCTGGTTGTAGGATTTTATTAATTGCAGCCCAGAATTTTTGTGGGTTATTTTTGTGTTTGGTTTGAATGCCTCTATAGTCGTTCCTTTTGTCTGTCCTAATTTGTTTTTTGCCTTTGTTCCTTAGTTCCTGGTATGCCTGTCTATTAGTTTGAGTTTTATTTTAATGCACTGAGTCCCATGCTTTATCATATCAGTGGCCGTATAACACACCTAATAATAAGTCCTGGTGTGGCTCCCTACGGCATTTACATCATTGACTATCCAGTTCCAAGTCTGCATTCTGTCAGTCATATCTCCACATTCTCTTTCAAGCAGAAAGGCACAGTTGCACCTGAATGCTTGCACTATGATATAATTTTCCGAGTCACTGAAAGGGGGTTTACATGGATTGCTATGCTTGGGTACCATACCCTAGATGACATAAAACAGAGAAGGATACATTGTATAAATATCACATAATTCCTGCTTATATGTATATATTTTCAACAGTAAGCAGTGGAGACACACAGTTCAGATGCTAAAATTTAAGGTTATATGTTTGTACCATATCACACTCACACACAGACCAATATTTGATCCAAAACAAAGAATAACAATGGAGTAATGGATTGCTTACCACAGAAAGGACAGGGATGACAATACAATTCCAAGAGCAAACATCTTGAAAACAACTTTTGTTATGGCAACACACAAATTATAGTTGGCTCCCAGTGGTGGCTGGTGACTTCACATCAAAGGGGGGCTGCAGGAGACAGTTGAATGGGTGGGGCCAATTGGAAGGTGTGTGACCAACTAAAAAGGGCAGAGCTATGCTCAAAACCACAAAAACTGGGACTTTAATTAAATATGCTGCCCTGGGTGCCAAATCATCATTATGAGGGTGCAATCAAGACAGAATGAAGTGTAGAAGAAAAAAAATATTTCAGTGCATTGGCTACATGACAGCTTACTTAATATCTAGATGGAAACAAAAAGGCTGTGAGGCATGAAACAATAAATTACTTTTTAAATACATTACTGGAATGCCAGTCAAAATCAAGTATAAAAAAACAAGCAGCACTCAACTCAAACCACTTCTCCTTGCACTGCAGTTCTAATTATAATTTATATTCAACTTTATAAAAGTACCAAGTAACATGCTGAAAGTAGTAATCTCTGTGATACCCTCACTTGTAAAAATGTTTCTTATCCATAAAAGACCTCCTGCCTGACAACATTTATCCTCTTGTTTCATGGGGAAAATATGATCAAAGTAAAAAATGAACAGCAAACAAGAAGCAAGCTCAAGATAAATTGCTTAAAAGATTACTGCACAGGTTAGGACCAAACATGATAGATTGGCATTCTGTTTAGTTTACTGGTAAAGCCTGCAAAGATGACTGCAAGTCTCCAACAAATGTAGTGAGTTTCTGAAAATACTGTAATCCTGTCCTTTATTAGAAATACTGTCATATGCATTTCAATACCTATGGCTTATATTAGTTATGTAAATATTCTCTGCATGGCAACAACAAAAAGGCTTTCAATGTTGGTAATTCTTTAACAGTATGCTTATTAAAGCTTACTTGCATCTTACAATCTCAGACAAGTTTACCCGATGGCCATTAAGGCATTGCTACTTAAACACAGAGCAACAGGCACTACAACAACTTGCATTTTCTGAATAATAAGAAGCATAAATCAACAGTATAAAAATATGACAGAAAACCAGAACATTCTGCAAAATCAAGGACAGATGAAAAGCCACTGTAGTACTTGTGCCTACCTTGGATGAGGGGATATTCTGCACACTTACACTGCATAACTGCTCCTTGCCTTGCTTGGACATTTCCAGAGTCACTACATGGGGGAGTGGGGTGCAACAAGTATGTCACAATTTGGAATGTCTCTGGCTGATGGTGATAGCCCTGACACATTAGTCATACCTCTCAACCTCACAGCAAGAAATATGGACAAAACCATAAATAGAAGTGGAGCAAAGGCCCAAAAATAAGGGCAATTTTTAAATATTGCTCTTATAAACTTAGAAAGATAATAAGTATGAATTTTCTGAAGGGTATGAAATCTGAAACTCAAATGTCTGTCATTATTTTCTAATTTCAATCTTTAATGATTTGCCACTAATTTGCCAGAAAACCACAGGTTTATGAAAAACAGACTAAAAATGTGATGCAAAAATATAAAATAGGCACAAAATACAGCTGGGAACCTGTCAAAGAAGGGACACATTTTTAAATATTAGTACTGTTAAGCTGAGCAGCTGACAAAATAAGAGAATCTGCATGCATTTCTGAAATAAAAGTAATCTTTAACTCTGATCATTACAATTATTTGTTAATTGTAAACCCTCCACATTTTCTTCCAAAATTACCGTTTTGCAGAGGGATTATTAGGGGAAGAGCAACATTTTGAGCCAAAGTTGGGGACAGTTGAGAGGTTTGGATGTACCTAATTCTATGAAGCAATTTATTTGCGTGTACCTCTCAACCTCTTAATGCAGGAAATCTGGACAAAGCCAAATATATTGGGGGAACATACAGACAGTACTAAAATTGCTCTTGTATAAACTTAGGCAGTTGATAGAATAACAGGTCTTGCTTTAACATGCATTTTTCTGAAGGATATGAAGTCTGAAACTCAATGTATGTCATTATTTACTGACTTCATTCCTAAGTGATTTGCCAGAAAACCACAAATTTTATGAAATACAAATCAAAAATATGAAGCAGAAATCTATTAATTCTGCAAAAATCTGGATGGTTGAGAGGGATAGTTCAGCTGGGGCTGTCTTTGAGTTTGCTCCCCTTCCCCCCTCAAAAAATCATGGTCGAATGGGGCCTCCCCCCCTGCAGCCATTCCAAGGTCTCATTACTAGGCTATTTCACCCCCTTTACCATAAACACTGTAATGTGCATACTGCTTTACTTCCATAATGATTTGGAGTTCATTTAAAAGTTTTATTTTATATTTTACAGCACTAATAGACATCTGCTAAACAAAGCAATGCAGTCTCACAATGAAAATAGACTTAGCATTAAAACTTCTCTGCCCTTGAAGCTCAAATTCATTGAAACCCATATTCAAAGAAAATACGTCTGGCCAGTGGATGATAAAGATTAACTTTGGGCTGTTTTCAAATCAAAGGCCCTTTGCACATATAACATACATGTGTTCTTTGATACACCTTCTTGATTGTATTAAATTACATTCCTTGTATAATACAGTACAGTTGTTAGAGGACATTTTAAATTTATTGTTTTGAACATTTTTCCAGTAAACAATGAGGCATAATGCATGCACCAATAATGACAAAACTGCCCAATTCAGAAAATTTCCATCATAAAAGTCTACTCACACTTGTACAATCCACCAGTATCAGTAAATATGCACAATCTCTGCAGAAGTAAAAGTCATCTAAATAATTCCACATTAAAGAGATCTGTAACTAATGACAAGGTTGCTGCTATCATTGTTTCATCTACAAACAAAGTGCTTGCTGCCCTTGAGGAATAAATTGCCCATGTTACATTAAAAAAAGTACAATTTAGTAATATTGCAATAGGGAAGGATGGCAAACTGATAACAGGTTCATAGTTACTAGGTATCTCCATCAAAGAGGACATTCTCAGGACTGCAGCACCCACCCCCTTTAAAAGTGCAACAAAGTACAGTGATGCATCTACCTACTGTGAGAGTAAAACCCACAGCCTTCTGCATTGAAAGCAAGTACACTACCTGTTGTGCTATTAACAATTCAAACAGACTCAACATAAGCAGCACTAAACTTCTCTTCCCCTGAAGTTCTTAGCTCCTTGTAAAATCCACTCAACACTCACCTGTGTCTCTCAACCTTGCAGCACATGAGCACATGAAATCTGGAAAAAGCCAAAATTTATTGGGGGGACAAAACCCAAAAAACAGGGACACATTTTAAATAATGCTTGTTTAATCTTGGAAAGTTGCTAGAATAAAATGCTGTGCTACTGCCATGCATTTCACTGCCAAGCCTTGAATCCAGGCCCCTGTGCACTACAATCAGAGCAACATAACACTATGCCAAATCAGGTGTTTCTTGGAAGGCAGGAAGACTGAAACTTAAATGGCTATCATTTAGTGAATTCAGTTTTCATCATAGCTCTCAACCTCTCAGCACAAAACACCTGGACAATGCCAATAATGGGGGAATACAGCCCCCAAACATAGTCAGTTCTCACCATAGCTCTCAACCTCTTAGCACAAAAAACCTGGACAAAGCCAATAATGGGGGAATACAGCCCCACAAATTGGGACACATTTCAAATATTGATCTTATAAACTTAGAAAACTTCTAGAATAAAATGTTTTGTGTTACCATGTACTTTCTGAAGAATATGAAGTCTGAAATTCAAATGTGTGTCATTATTTAGTGAATTCAAAATCCAGAAAACCATAGATTTTATGAGGAACAGAACAAAAATATGAGGCAAAAATCTGAACACTTTTCACAAGTGGTGGTGGGTAGGCAATTCAGGCTCTTACTACCTTGCGTTCAAAAGACATGCATAAATGGGCATGGCTTCATTGAAGGTTGAACGTCGAGCTGGCACCTCGGCGTTCATCAAAATCTATTGCCAATTATTAGTGGACCGGAGTTCCTCTGTGGTGACCCCTAACCGGGAAAAGCCAGAAAGACAAACAAACTACCTGCACCTAAGGTTCAGAGTTTGAGCCTTAGTTATTCTCTAGCCATAGTTAACTGGGGCATTTCACACACACACACACACACACACACACACACACACACACACACACACACACACACACACACACACACACACACACACACACACACACACACACACACACACACACACCCTAACTGCAAAGCCAGTACCTGAGTTCAAATTCCTGTTACAAATCCAGCCAGTACCTGAGTTCAAAGTCCTGTTACGAATCCGAGTCCGTTTGAATGTTGTTTCCACTACGAATTTGTGTCCATTTGAATGGATGCATTCATAGCAAAGTCCCATTTCCCCATGCAAAAGCAGCAGCAGGTCGCTCTGAGTCCAGTGCAGAGTCCCATTCAAAGCAGTTTCTGTTTCCCAGGGAATAGCATGCATGCATGCACTGAATACATCCTCCAGTTCTGTTCTGAGCATGCATAGACTGGAGACCTTTCAGTCTGATCCCTTTCCAGTCTATGCAGTTGCAACTGCATAGACTTCTGGGGCATCTGTAGACTGATGCCTTCTTTCCGAATCTGGACTGGTTAAACAGCAGTCTCGATTTGAGTTCTGAGTACGCATGTGCGGAATTCTGTGACTTGTTAATTTTTTTTATTTTGGTTTTCCTATTTTTGTACAGCTGGGGTGGGGCTGCAGTCCAATAGCATGAGCTGCCACTGTTAGCTTCCACACCCCCAAAATAACAGGCAAATGACAGTATGTACAAATCAATGAATAACACATTAGTCAAATGTTATAATGCTTTCAAAAGAATTCTCACAAAATGCATACACATTTACACCAGAAAAGTCAATTTTATACGATTGCCAGTCACCTCTTAATGTGCAGAACTCCACTAGAGGTATTTCTGGGCCATCTTAGAAGCCTAACACCCCTGTGTCATTGATGATACAGGACATTACATTTCACTGAAATAACACAGAAGAGTGTAAGATGAAACAGTTGTATCAATAAAACTTGTTATGAAAGTTAATAAAGCTGTCTATCTGAGAAAGTAAAATGCCTGACAAAAATGCTTATGCCAACAATAAACTTAGAAGAAGTGCATACAGATAAACGTTCATTTTCTAATATGTAATATTTAAATGGATATATTTATATATGTATATATATATATATATATATATATATATATATATATATATATATATATATATATATATATATATATATATATATATATATACATACACACACACACATATATATATATGTGTGTGTGTATATATATATATATATATATATATATATATATATATATATATATATATATATATATATATATATACACATACATACACACACACACACACACACACACACACACACACACACACACACACACACACACACACACACACACACACATATTTAAATGGAAGTGAATAGCATACATTTCTCATTTTGTTCACTAATAAGCAAATTCTCCAATGTGTTCTGAAACCAGTATTTTACTTTCATGTAATTTTATCATATATTTTAATGATAATGATATAAAATGCCCTGTATACTGCATGTCTGGGAGTACAGCACAGATAAGGGAACAATAAACGCATTACAAAGAGAAGACAGAGTTGTGTTGTTGCAAACAATATTCATAAGTGCTTGTGTGATCACTCATTGCACTAAATATGTAAACAACTCATGTACAAACAAGTGAGAGTGCACTAGTGTATATGTCTTCTTAAAGCTATGGAGAAAATGGGACTTGCTTATAAGCACAATGATTTGCATTCCTGCTGCAAAGTTGTTTCTTTGGCAAAGACAGATAAGAAACTCCCAGTGTGTTTGGTAGTTTCATTAGTCTGATAGATCAAGTCCAGACTAGTATAAAAGTCTATAAGGTGTATTGAAAAGTATTTGCAATGTTGTTTCCATTTCCTTTTTAAAATTTTTATTCATTATTTTAATAATTAGTATTTGTGTAATGTGCGGCTTAGCACACATATGGTGAAATGGCAAAATAATTATGGAAGTTGCTTCTATGATAAAGACAACATAAATTAAAGATGTGAATCAAGTATGTGTGCAACACATCTGTTAAACACAATGAATCACACAATACATAATTTATGTAGATCAAGGTTCAAGTCCCATATTTATCTTTCAGTTATGAAGACTAATAAACCCTTTTTACGGTTTACTATGAAAATGTCTAACGCTAAATGGTCGAACATGAATTGGTTGAAATCACTGTCTGCAGGAATTAAAAAGTTGAAACTGTTTTAGTCGAAACTCATAATGTCGAATTGCCCATTTCTCCACTGTAGTGCGATCTCGGAGTTGGTATATATAAGTAGGGGGGGGGGTTCAGGGTGGCATAGCCCTCCCTGCAAAATAGTACAGATGGGCTAATTGTTTTGTCAATTAAATGATTTTTGACATTTTTCCCTTTCAATGCTTTGACTTTTCGACATTATATTTCTACCAAATGACCATTAGACCTTATTGAATTCATTTCCATAGTAAACCCTATTTACAATAATAATCCATGTTGGCCTTTGCTAATCTTGTTTATATGTTTCTCACCTCTGCACAAACATGGTGTACTGGCCCAGACAACAAGCAGACATTGTCAGTTTAATAAAAGATACATTGTTGCTGCCCATCACACAAACATTCTAAGCAGCGTTGCGTGATGGTCAGTAATCTTCCACAAAACCTGCAGGTCCAGAACACCTGAAGATAATAGGAGACACTTGTCAATTTCAAAATGGATACTTTCTATCATGTAGTTTGCCACTGTGCAAACAAGCTAAGCAGCATTGTGTGGTGATCATCACACATACGTAGTAACAAATGTATAAATATACAACTGCTGCCTAGTCATTCCTGTGGCTACAGGTGTAAGTTAAGGGCTACAATACAGGGAAGCCTGGGTTCTAATACAGCAAAGTCCAAAGTTTTAACACTGCTGCTCCAAAAATTAACATTAGAAAATAATTACACATAGAAATAGCTATCCATAGCAGGTGGATTGAGCATACACAGGATATCAGATATATATTAAATGTGCAACTGTTGATATTAATAGAATTATGGTTCTACAGTTAAACATTTATTTTATGAACTTCCATGTCACAACCATTCATGGTCAAACACTTAACTCTTTAATGTAAATGAATAACTAATGAGCAGGTCTGACAAACAAGATCTCATATACAATGAGCACTCTGCACAGTAATGACTATGAAAAATACACTTGTAGCCCAACCTTCCCTGTGGCAACTGGTTTAAGTCAATGATCACAATACAGGTAAGTTAGACTTCTAATCTAGCACACTCCCAATTTTATTAATGCTTGTCCACTCAATGCTAAAATTAAAGAACAGTCTAAGCATAGTTATAAATAATAACTATGTATAGCACCAGAGCTCATATGACTTATATGAGTGACTGAGGCTATACTGACTGTGAAGACATGTGAAGGCTGCCAGCCTAGCTAGATAGGATTGTGTAGATAATTCTATGTCACTGTAAATATGAATATAATCCACAGGGTTGTCCTCTTAAATGTAAGAAAACTCTGTTAAATGTTGAACTTCAAAAATGTAACCACAGTGCACTCTGCTGGAAGAAAGCTGATAAGTCAAGCATTGTATTACTGTTTGATCTCAAAGCTTGGATACATAATGTCTGGACGGAGGAATTCCTTCTATTCTTTTGAGACCAGAGTTAATTGTTAGATTTTACATATATAATGTATTTTATTGCTGTAGTTTCCTGGCCAGATGCAAGATCAATGAAATGTTAGCACTCAGAGTTTCTGTTAGCCTGGGAACCAGAGAAGAATGATGTAATCTAAAATGAGTCAGTAGTGATGTATTATTTTAAGACTTTCTCAGAGAGGGAGAGAATCAGAGCATTTTGCATTTATCTTCAGGACTGACCACTCATCAGTACTCTGCCTTTGCACTGTATGCAAGTTTATTTAGAACTGTTATTGCTCTTAGAGTTAGATAGGAATTTAGTCAGATTTAGTCTAGCTGTTTTTTATATTTATGTCAGACTATACTACATCATTATTTTAAGCATTTTCCTGTGATTTCTGAGCTCTTGACTAGCACTGTGTTGACTTGAGAAGATTTGTCTTGTGTTTTTATTATTAAATATTTTTAAACCTTTCAACTGTGGCTGTTTTGTGTAGAGATAATTTAAGCTCTAGAGTACATTGCATGCATATAGTGATACTGTACAAAGCCACTCCAAATAAGCCTTGCTGTTCATCCGCATACTATTTGGATAATAATATTGCACAGTAAAAATTGGACACCCTTTGGGAAGGGCCTTATTGGTAGCTGATAAATAGGGGTTCTGGTGGCAGTGGATTACTACCTTATAGCCTGGACAGAAGGGGCACAGGTAGTGAACCCGTGCCAGCCTTCCCCAGGAGTGTCTGTGCGGTTGTATATAAATCATAATTCAAAGTGCGTGTGTGTGTCAGCTACTTGGACAAGGACATGAAGCACTGGTTGGACAGAGGAGGTACTGGGAGGACTTGGCTTGGAACCCTGGCTGAGGACTCCACTCTATAGCTGTGCCAGTGGGTAGTCTTTCTGGGGATCTGGAGAGAAAGGGAGAAACCAGCCCCAGACTGACTGTGATCTCTGTGTGCACTTAAGGGAAATTGTACTTTACTGTGTGTGTATTTGTTATCCTTCCCAATGTGGATGTCCCTCACTGGAGTTAGTGGTGCGGATTGAGGCTCCTTGATTACTGGCCAGTACATGGGCATCACACTGACAATTGTGTTTCTGTAATTAAAATGTTCTTTTCTAGCCTTGGACATAATTCTTACTTTAATGATAGTCATATACTCATGAATTTATAAACCAGGACCTTGTCATGTGTATATATATATATATATATATATATATATAATTAATGACCATGTCTGGCAAATACTTCTTTTATGGCAAGGATGAAAAAACACGTATGTGGAAGAATATGCTTTGTCATTTTACATAGGTTTGAATCCCACATTGTGCAAATTACTTTTATCAGTGTGTAAAGCCACACAAAAAATGTTTCAGGTCATAACATTTATATACCCAGTACATGTTTGCAAGGTTTAAGCAACTAACAGGTACAGCAGCAACCAACCCATAAATTGATGGCAACTGTCACATTACCCTTCTTATTATATATACTGCCTTCCTCTCTGTTTGGCACTGTTGCTGTCTGCTTAATATCCCACAAATGTGATTGGCATACTTGTTCAGGTTTGCACACTAGCTGTAAAACATGATAGCATGAATTGGTGGGAAAACACTCTAACATTTGCTGTTTGATCTGCACAGTCATGGCAGGAACTAAAACAGAAGGTACCCAATTTATGGCTCAAAGATGGGGTACACGGGAGTCCAGTATATTTATTGGACTCCTTGTAAAGCATGACAGATATAGGCTCTTGCAGTAGACTTTATCAGGTCTCAGTCCGAATCAGAGGCTTGGAATAGTCTGGCCAAGGCTGTCTGCAGTGCGACTGGCATTCCACGTACTGGGCAGCAATGTAGGCACCACTATAATGACCTGAAAAGCAAGCAGGAGCAACTCAACCAGTGGCTGGATGAGTTTAGGACTGCCAGCATTCCACGGTTGTGTAAGTATGCAGATAAAGATACTTTAAGTTATATAGAAAGCTGCATATAGCCAAGACTGGTATGCATAATGCTATTCTCTTTTTCTCTCATTTTTCTTTTACAGACTCCCAAGAGATTGCAATGAACAGGCATGTCCATGCTGAGTGTTTGGAAAGACTTACAGAAGCAGGGGGTATGTACACAGCAGCACATAATGTTATTTTATCTAAACTAGTGGTCTTTTATACATTATTAACAAATGAAGCAGGCATATCTTAACTGTAAAATCAAGCATGCATGCTTCAGTCTGTAGCTTAAGCTAACTACAGGAGTCAATTTGTAATAGTGTATTCAGACGTTCTGGGTTATTTAACAATATTATATAATAATTTCAACAAAATTGGCATAAATGTCATGCTGTTAATTTACTCTATATTATTTGATCAAGCATATATGTAATATATGCATATTGTAAGGTTTACTTGGAACAATCATCAGCCATAATTTTTAGTTGTTCAAAAGTATACTTAATGTAAAAGTAAAATTATTATTTATATCTTAGCAATTTATTGTATGCTATATGTGATAGTACTAATCATCTGCTTTTTCTTTTTATTTTGTCTCTTACCCCACCCCTTATCTTTTTATTTTATATGTGTGGTCACAATGTTCTGATGTCATCAATTTCTGACAATTTACAAAATGATTTACAGCACAGGGAGTTAGGCCAACCAGTGTGGCTAAGCCTACCACCCCTCCCATGGCTGCTGCACCAACATCCACCACATCTGGGATCCAAACTGGCAGTACTGCCTCAGCAGCTCTTGCACTACCTGGGCCATCCACATCAGGTAGCCTTACTCCCACAGCTGGTGCAGTGTTACCTTTGGGGAGTATTGGCAGAGGTGGTGATTTTTTCACCCTCCAAGGGATGCCAGTCATGGTGCATAGGATCATGGAAAGTACCGTTGGTGCATGCCTCAGCTGGATGGAGAAGATGCTTGCCAGAATGCTGGGTAAAAGAAAATGTCAAGCACTCCCACAGCAAGCTGAGGAGGGGGAGGGTGATGACAGTTCTGAGGGTGAGTACTAGATTTTCACTGTCCCCATGCTTGAGGGGTATGGGCATCCAATGTCCCCTCCCTATCCCCAATCATGGTGGCCCCCACCTGTTGTGTTCCTCACCATCCTTATCTCTTGTCTTACTTGTCTTGTTTGTCTGCATCCACTTCCTCACCTACCCTACTTACCTGACCCTGACATACTTACATCCCTTACCCAGCATTCTCTTTTACTGAAGTAAAAACACAAAAATGGGCACCTGTCCCCCCATACATAGCTCCTCACTTTGCACGTGTCTTCTCGACACACTTGATTCAGTCTAATTGGCTTTACAACATTGCTGCACTGTTGTCACACATCTTTGTTGAGGTGACAGTCCAAATTCTTCCAATAATCTATTCATGCTCATTTTACACTGCTGAAGAAGTGGATAGCTATGGCTCTTTCCTAATTCTCTCCTGCACATTCTTATATTGTTTCCTTTTTGTTCTCCCCCCTGCTTGATCCCTATTTCACCACTTACCTAACTACTCCGTTTTCACACCTTTAATCTGTTCAAAAATAGGGTCACACACATGGCAGAAATACCCCTTAATGAAGACCTTCACTTTTTGCCCTCTGTGTTAGTGGAGAGTTTGGCATTATGCACCATTGCCAAGAATGGTGATTGGCTTTTCACATCCTATGGCATGGTGCAGTTACCTCTGCACAATGCTGCTTAAACTTGGTGTGCTAAGGAAACACACACTTAAAGCAGAATAAAGACACCCATATTAAAAATTGCACATCATATTTATTTAGACTGATGAATGTCTAAATATGCACATCTATATGTGTACTGTTGACATAAATCGAGTACTGTTTGTTTTTATACAGTAAGTCACTATACTCATTCCGTCTCTCATTTCCAATAATTATCACATGTAGTTATTTACTTACATACCTATTTAAAACATTAAGTAGAGCTGTATTTGAACCATGTATCATCTGTGCTCAAAATAAGAGTTCACTGCTGCTACACCTTCTGCTATGGAGACAGCTAGCAGTAGGTGGTGTTCTTCCATTCACTACTGTCCAAAGTGCTAATGGCCATGCCTCTCTGTTTAGCATGTTTGCATGGAGGAAAGCAAACAAACAGAACTCTCAGAAGTTTCTCAATGAAGCAGAGACACATTGATTAACTACACAGAAACTGGGAAGGCAGTTTAAATACTTTGTTAGTGTTATACAATTTATCACAACATTTCCGATATAAACTAGTTATGAACACCATAGTATCTGTTAGCTTTGCCTACCATAGCCAGTATGGATAAGTACTTCCCAACTTTAAGTAGGAGTCCTTAAATGTGTATCTCAAAGACTGCCATTAATCATGCAAACCAGCTGCTAGGCGGTGCGCTATGGAAAGTGCTTATTAACATGTAGTACTTATGTTTACTGCCCATTTGGTCTTCAACCCTTTAGAGTACATGTAAAACACAACCTAAGGGAAGGTACTTTTAATGACTGAACACATATTTACACTCAGTCATGTGTTTCCTACACCCATGAACTTGAAACTTGGTATGTCAGTACTAGTTTCCAAATGTCAACTGTACTATAGAAATAAATAGCAAAACTGCATTGTTACATACCATGTAGACCTTTATAATGGCAATAGACATTCAGATTGTCTTATACATGTATTAATGTGGACAGCAATTCTTCACAGATATGAACCCATGTACATGCACAGTTGCCGCCATGCTGATCACAAAAAATGTGTTTGTCTGTATGTGACAGTAAGTGTGTAATGTACACAACATAATGGGAAGCAGCTGCATAGGTCTCAGTTTTGCTACATGCATTCCTGACAGCTTTTTGCATCTACTTTGACAAGTTTTTTCTTAAAGTATACCTGAACACTGGAAACACAACATGAAATATGTTTACAACATAATGAAATGATGATGGCATCATCTATAAAGACCACTATGGTTAGGCAAAAACATACTTCAGGGGTGCTGTAATCATTACCTACTGTGTTTTGCAGATGGGAACAAAATAATTACATGTGTGTTAAACAGCACAGCAGCTACATTATGTGTGTATCTCTGGGTATAAGTAAGTATGTGCACAGTCAGAGGGATATCAGTCTGTATCCTACTATCATCAATCCAATCCCATGCAGAACTAATATCTTGACAGTTGTAGATGGCTACCCAGCCATTTCAAGCAGGCCTCACATCATCTTCCTGAAAACATCCAGTGAGGATGTCATCCACTAGAAATTGTCCAACAGCATTGTAAAAGTCCGACTTGTGCCATGGCGTCTGCATTCATTAAGTACTGAGTTCTCTATCTGGTGCACCTAGTTAGGTAGGGATTCTAATCTCACTGTAGGACACTGGTTTTGTGTGTGTGTGTGTGTGTGTGTGTGTGTGTGTGTGTGTGTGTGTGTGTGTGTGTAAGTGTGTATCCTACTGTCAGCAACCAAGTCCCATGAAGTACAAATATTTTAACAGTTGTACACGACTACCCATCCACTTCACAAAAGCCTCTCAACATTGTCTTTCAAACATGCAATGGTGATGCCATCCACTATAAATTGTCCAGCAGCACTATAAAAGGAAGACTTGTGTGGTGGGTGCCTGCATTAAGTACAGAGTTCTCTAGCTGGTGTACTTAATTAGGTAGGGGTTCTAATTTCACTGCAGGCAGCTAGTGTGTGTGTTTTTGTTCAGTAGGGCCACATTCATTCATGTGAGACACTCCTACTACCATCTTTTTCTCACAAACATATGCTGCTGATGGCAAGCCAGACTTGTGCTGTGACATTTATATTAAGTACTATGTTCTGGATATAGTTAGGCAGTGCTTTTTTGTAAACAAAAAGGCAGCAGTATGCATACGTTGCATTTGATTCAACCCCCCCCCCATAAAAATACTTTTTTTTCTCCAAATCCTCTTTCATGAACAAATAAATAAATAAAATCTTTTCTGTTAATAATGCAACAATTGAAGTCACTTTTCACAGCAAATCATTAAGGATGATAGTGGATAATAATCTTAAAATTTACCTGCGTTATCCTTGAATTAATATAGTTATTCATTTGTGCTCTTTTTGAAGGAGTGTGCTGATGCCCTCTCTCCTTTCCCTCTTTGATTACACACACAGTGTGATTAACTAGTTTACAAAGTGAATAAAAGTTTTATGATTTTTGCAATTTGTGAAATCGTTGATCATAAATCAGAAGAGATGCACCCTTTATGACATTCTGCATATGCATACAATACAGACAGAAATAATAATAATGAAGTAACCTAGGAAATGAAAGGTAGGAAAATTGACAGGGTTTTGAGGTGAAGAACATTTCATATTCTCTACATTTAGGTACAAACCTTGCAGATATACTATGAGTAATCAGTGGTATAAGAGGTTAATTAGGCCAAGAAGTAAAAAAGATATAATGTCCTGCATGCCCTCCCCAGCAGCTCCCTGCTCAGCCATTCTAGTGTTCCATTACTTGGCTGTTTCTCCCCAGTTACCAGAAACGAAGTTCAAACCTGTCAGTGTGTATACCGTTTTCTTATTTACTTCTACAATGATTACAGATATTGAAGTAAAATAACACAAACACTGATAACCATTTGCTAAACAATACAGTCTCACAATGAAACAAGGCTTAGCATGAGCAGTAAACTTCTCTGCTATTGAAGCTCACATTCATTGAAATGGCATTAATACCTACATTTAAAGAAAATGCATCTGGCCAGTGGAGGATTAAGTCTACCTTTGGGCTATCATCAAACTATAGGCACCTTGCACATAGTTTTAGGGCCATGCATAAATGCATGTATTCTTTGATTCAGGTTCCTGATTGTATTAAATTATTTTTCTTGTATAATACAGCACCACATTTTAGAATGTGTTTTAAATTTGTAGTTTTGAACATTGTTTTAGTAAGCAATGAAACAAAACGTATGAACCAATAATGACAAAATTACCAGTTTCAGAAAATTTCAACCATAAAAGGCCACTATTATGTCAATAAGCACAATCTCCACAGAAGTAAAAGTCATCCGAATAATTCCACATTAAAAAGACCTGTAACTAAGGACGAGGTTGCTACTAGCAAACAACTTTACATTTCAGTGTTTCATCTACAAAATTGGTGCCTGCTGCCTTTGAAGAATTAATTGCCTATATTGTGTTACATTAAAAAAATTGGTAAGCCGGTAATATTGCAATAGAGAATGACTGACAAACCAACAACAAGTAATTATGCTGCTAACACTGCTTTCAATTTCTACAGTACAAACAGTGACTGCCATTTGCTAAACAAAACAGTTATTCATTGAAAACAGATTTAGCATGAGCAACAGTAAATTTCTATTCCCTTAAAACTCAGAATTCAATGAAAATGCACTGAAATTCAATCCCATGAAAATGCATTGAAACTCATAATTCCCTGAAAATATATTGAAACTCAAACTCACAATTCTGTCAGCAGTCTAGTAGTTGGTGTAGAGGATTCAGGCTCTTGTCTGCTGTAACCAAGTTACAGGGTCAAGAATGATCAAGTTAGTTGACTAACCTGCCCTCCCAGGGTCAAGCCTGATCAAGTTAATTGAGTAATCTGCTCCCCAAACTAGAGCATTACATACCATAACTTTCACACAGCAATACACACACACACACACACACACACACACACACACACACACACCTACTCTCTCACACAGCAACACACACACATACACGTGCACACACACACACACACACACACACACACACACACACACACACACACACACACACACACACACATACCCCTACTCTCTCACACAGCAACACATGCACACACACACAAACACACCCCTACTCTTTCACACAGCGACACACACACACACACACACACACACACACACACACACACACACACACACACACACACACACACACACACACACACACCTATTCTCTCTCACACACAGCAACATACACTGTACATGCCTCTCAAGTGTCCAGATTTTCACAGTATGCACAGATTTTTTCACTCATAGTTTTGGACTATTCCTCATAAAATTTGTGGTTTTCTGGCAAATCACTGGGAAGATCTGATGACTGCAGTCACTAAATAATGACATACATTTGAGTTTCAGGCTTCATATCCTTAGAAAATGCATGCTAATACAAATGCTATTGTTTTAGAATTCCTCTAAGCTTATAAGAGCAGTATTTACAATTTGTCTCTATTTTTGTCCCCATTATGTCAGGCTTTGTCCAGATTTCTTGCACTTAAGAGGTTGAGAGGTATGAACACGCACCCCTAATCTCTCGCACAGCAACACACACACACACACACACACACACACACACACACACACACACACACACACACACACACACACACACACACACACACTTTATCTTGTATAAGAACAGAACAGCTAGTTTAAATTACACACAGGCCTCTCAACACACATACATAGGCATACACACACTTTCACTCATTTAGAAACAAACTAAACCAGTAGTTTAAATTATATATACATCCACTCATCTACTCTCTCACACAGCAACACAAATACACCTCTCTTATATAACAAAACATATCTTGCATATAAACTGAACAGCTAGTTTAATTTACATACATACACACTCATGCACACACTTTCTCTCTCATACAGAATCAAACAGAACCACTAGTTTAAATTACACACACACACTCACACACACACACACACACACACACACACACACACACACACACACACACACACACACACACACACACACACACACACAAACTCACTTTACTTACATACATACACACAAATACACATTCACCTTCTTGGAATGACTAGATTGAATTCCGTGCATTTTTACATCAGCATTGGCATGCGATACATGCATGGTTCTCTTTAAAGGAGAAGACACCAATATCATAGCCAAGGTGCCAGTACATCTTTCCGGTGCTTACCATCACAAAAAAGCCTGTAGTTAGTTAAGGGTTCAACTCTTACTGTAGTCAACTGGAGTGTGTGTTTGTGTGTGTGTTCAGTAGGCTCACATTCAAGAGACCATTTTATAACAGCATGTGAGACACTCCAACTACCATCTTCTTCTCACAAACATACACTGCTGATGTCATCAGCTATAAGGTGTTGTCTGATACTCTAAAATCCTGGCTTGTGCTGTGGCATTGTATTAAGTATTGTGCTCTGGATATAGTTAGGTAGGGGTTCTACTCTCACTGCAGTTAACTGGTGTGTGTGAGTGTTTTTGTTCAGTTGGTTGACATTTAAGACAGCATTTTGGCATAATGGTGAAGGTCATTTCTTCCCTTGCACAAGGTACAAGGTTTGATCCTGACCTCCGGCCAATGCCTGTTTGGGGTTTGCATGTTCTCTCTGTGTCTCTGTGGGGTTCCTCCCACATCTGAAAAACATGCTGAGTGTTTCCACCTCAAAACTCACTAATGAATGGAGCTGTGGGCAGCAGCACAGACTCTACATAGTGCCCAATATGGGGAAGGGTTTTACAGACCAACCACTTTGGATAACTGCTGTGGTGCATGGTATCCTCAAGATAGGAGAACATGGATCATAGACTGCATGCCATGACAGGGCTAGCTACTCGGGATTGTAAAATATGGCTGTAGGTGATTCAGTCATACTGACTAATGTCACCAAAATGGGCATGGGTACTTCCTGGTGATAAGTGGGTTGAGGACCCGACTTATACCAGGGACCCATGCTTGTGGTGGGTCAAGTATATGTGCTCCTATTGGCCAGTGTGTGCCTGCCATAATGCCCAGCAGCCCTGGGTCAATAAACTA
Organism: Protopterus annectens; assembly: GCF_019279795.1. NCBI lineage: Eukaryota > Metazoa > Chordata > Ceratodontiformes > Protopteridae > Protopterus > Protopterus annectens. The sequence goes on along the minus strand of NC_056728.1, from coordinate 1,141,030,219 downwards.
CTGGCCAGCTGGTGTCTAGATACCCAGCCTGGGTTACCTGGGATAGCTCTGTTGAGCAAAAGCTGGACATAAAACCAATCAACCTGCCAAAATGCCAAACATGAACTGAGAATCACTACACTTAATATAGGTTCACAGACATGGCGTAGCTTGGAAGTGGATGACATCATGATACAGAGGAGGCTGGACATCCTATGTATCCAAGAGGCAAGATGGAAGAGCAGTGCAGTGAAACCACTTGGCTTGGGATCCAAAGTCTACTACTCAAGAAGAGGACAGGCTATAAATGGTGTGGGAATTGTGGTGACAGAGAGGCTTCAGAAAGCAGTGAGGGATATGACAAACACATGTCACTCAGACTCCAGTGTAAAGATAGGGCAGTATTCATACTCTCAGCCAATGCCTCACAGCAGGGTTGTATTAGTGAGGAAAAGTGTGCATTCATACAAGAGCTGTAGGACCTACTAAATAACGCAGAACAGCATGAATTGGTGTTGATAATGGGAGACTTGAATGCAGATATAGGGACAGACAGAACAGGATATGAGGACTGCATGGGTCTACATGGGATGGAGAAACAGGAATAAAGGAGAGGCTATTCTAGACTTCTGTCTGCAAATGGCTTGATAGTAGCCAATGCATGGTTCAGAAAGAGAGACAGTCACAAGTTCCAATACATGAGTAGTCAACATGCAACTCAGGTAGACTTCCTCCTAAAAAGGAAAGGGCACTGGGGTAGAATCCATGATTGCAAGTCATCCCCAGTGAAACAGTCAGCCTACAACATAAATAACTGGTTGCCACAATCAGCTGCAAGCAGTGGACAGAGAAGGTTCTAAGGTCAACAAGAGACCAAGCTGAAGGCCTGGAAGTGGACTGGAGAGAGAGTACATTAGTTCGAGGAATTATTTAGGGCTCTAGAACCCCAAGAAGAGGAAGAAGTAAGTGGAGTTGAAGAAGAATGGCAGCTCCTCAAAACACTATGTGTGAGGACTACAGAACTGACGTGGCTGAACCAGGTATGAAAATGAGGTATATAAGGAAAGCTGGTGTTGGAATGCAGAATTCCAGGAAGTGATCAAAAGAAAGGAGTGCAGGAAACTGTGGGAGATAGAAAAGACCGACCAGGTTAAGAAGGAGTACTAGTTATCTAACAAAGACATCTAAGAAAGGAGTTGCAATAGCAAAGAACAGGACATCAAAGGCATTCTACCAGTTTCTGGAAAGTGACTCAGTAGGTGGCACAAAGAAACTGTATCAGGGTGCAAGGCAAAGACAGAAAGATAAAGAAGATATACAGACACCCTTCATAAGAGATGCTAGCAACAACCTGCTCACCAGTCCACAAGACATCAAAGGACGATGGAAGGAGTATTTCCAGCAGCTTTTGAATGAAAAAAAAAATGCAGAAGTCGTTCTTCCCCAGACATAGGCTACAGTGAGAGAAGAAGAGGAGCCCATTCTGGAAGAAGTAAGAATAGCACTAAGGAAAATGAAGTCAGGAAATGCAGCAGGCTCAGATGAGGTCACAGCAGATATGATCAAGATGCTGTTTGAGATAAGTGAGAAATGGCTCCTAAGGGTACTCATAGCAATGTGGAGAGAAGGCATATCCTAGATGACTGGAGAATAAGCATATTCATGACAGTGTACAAGAACAAAGTAGACATCCACAACGGTGGGTGGTACAGAGGCCTCAAACTCCCATCACATTGCATGAACGTTCTGGAGAGGGTGAATGATAAATGGATACACAGAGTAATAAAATGAAAAATGGGAGATGAGCACTTTGGATTCAGATCAGGATGCAGCACAACTGACCCAGTGTTTACAGTGAGACAGATAGCTGAGAAAACATTAGATATGAGGAAAGAGTCCAACTAGGCATTCCTAGACTTGGAGAAAGCATACGACAAGGTCCAAAGAAAGCTGATTTGGGCAGTACTGCAGTGGTTTGAAGTCCCAGAAACATTGATAAAATTAGGGCAGGCTATGTACAGGGACCCAATGTCTCATGTATGAACAGTGTTCAGTCTTACAGAGGAGTTCCCAATGGGAGTGGGTATGCACCAGGGTTCAACTCTGAGCCCACTGCTGTTCATACTAGTGATGGACTACATTAGCAAACAGGTCGGAGGGGACACATCAACAGTGTTACAGTATGTAAATGATGTGGCATTACAGGCAGACTCTGAGCAAAGGATAGGGGAATGGAATGCAAAACTGAAGACATATGGGATGAAACTAAGCACAGATAAGACAGTGGTAATTGCAGCAAATTGGGAAAATTAGAAGAAACTGAGAACTGAGCTAGAAGAGAAGATAGTGGAATAGGTTAATAGCTTCAACTATCTGGGAGGTGTGGTTGAGGAGAATGGAAGTCTGAATGAAGAGTTCAAACTAGAATCAGAGGGGCTACAGCCAAATGGCATAGAGTCTCAGGTGTAGTCTATGCCAGAAAAATGCCAAAAAAGTTGAAAAGTAAGGTGTACAAGACAGTGGTACAACCAGTACTACTGTATGGTACAGAAACATGTGCAGTAAAGGCAGAGCAGATGAGGAAGCTATAAGTGATGGAAATGAAGTGCCTGAGAAGGGTGGTCGGATGCATACTGTGGGACAGACAAGCATATGAGGATATAAGAGCAGAATCAAAAGTATCTCCCTTTGCAGAAAAGATCAAATGCAACCGATTACTGTGACTCAGACACGTGCATAAAAGCAAAAGACAATCTGGTGAAGAAGATTTGGGACAGACAGGAAGAAGGTAGGAGGAAATGAGGATATCCAGCAAAGAGGTGGATGGATTGTGTGAGACAAGCTTTGTGAAATTCAAGCATGAGTGTTGAAGAAGGCAGTAGTGTGATGGCAATAGTTAACACAATACCCGAAACCCATGTAGAAAACATGTGAAAAAAGAAGGGTTGATGATGATGATGATAATAACCTAAAACACTCCTACTACCATCTTCATCTCACAAACATACACTGGTGATGTCATCAGCTATAAGGTGTTGTCTGACACCTCTAAAAGCCAGATTTGTGCTGTGGGACTTGCGTTAAGTACTATGCTTTGGCTATAGTTAGGTAAGCGTTCTCCTCTCATTACAGTCAACTGGTTTGTGTATGTATTCAACAATCAGTATAGTTACAATTTTAGAATGGCATTTGAGTCCAGAGCTATGTGAGATACTCCTCTGAGCATCTTCTGGTAACATAGATTGATGATGTTATCCTGTATAACATGCATTCTGACAGTATTCAAGTCAAACTTGTTTTGTGACAGTAACATTATGTACTGTGTTCTCACACTTCTTGATCTAGATAGTTAGGGGTTCTAATCTGACAACAGGCAACTTTTGTGAGTATAATTTCAAATATTACTTTTCAGACAATTTTACACCAAGAAGTGACTCCACATCCATGTCAGACACTCCTCCCAATATGTTGTTCTCCTCATACAATGATGCTATCATACTCTATAAAGTGCAATGTGACAGTGTTAAAGTCAGGCATGTGTGATGGTGCTAGTGTTACATTGTATGGAAGTTATCTTCTATACCTACACAGCTGTAGTGTTCAACTCAGACCCAGTTTACTGCTGTGATGGTGGTTTGTGGTACATTACAGTTATTGTATGATTTTTGTGAATCACTATTCATTTCACTACCACCTAGGAGAACCTTTTAACATAGTCCCATGCAACCATCATCTCCTTTTTTCATCTGGCCATTTTACATCCTTCCTGCAGAGGAGTGGAGGATGTTCTCATGTCAAATATGCATACACAAATCATGAAGCAGAGTCATTTCATGAGCCTTTGCAAGCCATCACTGGATCACTGCATGTGTGATTGCTAATTCTGTCATGGTGTGGTGCACGTCACATATGAACAGTGGCATTATGTATTGCTATCATGGCAATATACACATACATACATAACTTTACTGTTTTACATCATATAGATATATGTAGCTTGTTTTAAATGGTAAAATAATGTCTAGGAATTTATTTGATGTTGTCCATTAGATTACTAACGTCCTTTGACCCTGTGAATATTTCACATGTCAATGTTGCTGTCACCAACATGGGCTATGTTGAGGTATGGATGTACGATAGGCCTACAAGAGGGTATTACAATCTGTAATGTGAGGTAAGTTATCGGTCGCTGCTGCTGACTTTAGAGTATATATTCCTTCCAAAGCAGCTGTAGTAATATGCATCCTGAGGACCATTGACCTGTGATGATACTATGCATATTGTTGGCTTAGTAAAGCATGTGTTTTTATAGTGAAGCAGATGAACATTCCATGCAGTTTTCATTCAACCATCACAGGGACACTTGCAGTATGGCACATGTATGCATGTGTCTACTCACCCTCATTAAATGTTCTGTGAATGACATCAACATCAATTCATACTGATTACGTGGGCACATAAGTCTTGTTTCATCCACATGTTGTGATGTACACAAAAACATCACATGTTTGATTCAACTGAAACCTTGAGGAATTCGGTGTATGTGCAATTGTGTAGCTATTCCCAAGGATTACTGAAGTGGTCACTGGCACCAGTGTGTGAATATTAGCATTTATGTCAGTAAATGTTCTGCATTGGCCACAACCAACTCATTTGTAATGTGTCTTTATATGGTATCAAGTCACTGAAATACAGCTTTTCAATGAAAAACATATAGGAATGTGCTGCGCAATTGATGTAATTATGTGACATTGGTAGAGCTGTATGGCTGTGCGAACATTGTGGCATGTGATGTATAACAAAGGGTATATTCAGAGGTGTTGCCAGAAATCATTTATTTTAAATAACTGTGAAACATACCTCTCAACTGTCCAGATTTTTACAGAATGTCCAGATTTGTGGCTCTTATTTTTGGTCTCTTCCTCAAAAAAATTGGAATTTTCTGGCAAATCGTTGGGAAGATATGAAGACTGAAGTCACTAAATAATGGCATACATTTGAGTTTCAGACTTCAAATCCTTCAGAAAACATGTTAAAACAAACCCTGTTACTCTAGCAACTTTCTAAGTTTATAAGAGCAATATCTAAAATATGTCCCTATTTTTGGGGCTTTTGCCCCTCCCCCCCATTTTATTGGGCTTTGTCCAGATTTCTTGCACTAAGAGGTTGAGAGGTATACATGTGAAATGTTAAGGGGAATACACAACTAAGCCCAGAGCTGATTGTGGATGGCACCAGCCATGCTCAGCCAGAGAAAATAGACAATCTGCTAGCTGACAGTGGTCTCACACTTCACCTCCCATCTCCAGCGGCCATCAGTCAAAATATACATGCAAACATTACCCAGTTTATCTTCTCATGAGAGCAGCCCATCTGTGTGCTCTCTACAGCTAATAACACAGAATCAGTGGCCCCTGACAAAATCCCAGGTTGCCTATAGTGTGCCTTAAGGCCTGACCTTGCAGACACAGTTGGATCCCTACTTAAACTCAGCCTCCAGACAGACTTTGTTCTTTTAGAAGGGTGTACAACAGCAGTCATCCATCTGAATGGGGGAGGGATCAATACCTGGTGCAGGGATTTATAGACTCATAATTCTGACTCTTCTCATTTGTGAGGCAGACTAATGAGTCATCATGGACCTTATCAAGAAGGACTTGGATAATCTCCTGACTGTGTACCAAACCTATGTTTGATTTCTTAAGGTTACTGCTGAAAATGGGATCCTAGTACCCCAGTCAGACTTTCTTAGTAAACAAATGTCAAATAAATTAATAACTTTTATGGCATGGGGTACAGTTGTACAAGTGTGGATTGTGGCATATATATGTCATGCAAACCTGACAACTAGCTAGGATGGGATCTATATTAGAACATCGAAGTTTCAAAACTTCAAATGTTCTAATATCGAACCCTATTCAGTGAAAGCTAAAAATATCGAAGCAACAGAAAACCGAATTCTTTCCTAGGGAAAGAATTTGGTTGTCCGTTTCTGTTGCTTCGGTATTTTCAGTGCTGTGGTGGAAAGTTACGGGTTGGGTTCAGGTAAGTGTGCGACTGAGTGCAGGTTAGGTTAGTTAGGGTTAGGGTGCGGGTTAGGTATGTGTGCGATTGTGTGGACGTGAGGGTTAGGGTGGGTGAGATAGGGTTAGGGCATGGGTTAGGTATGTGTGCGATTGTGTGGACATGAGGGTTAGGGCAGGTTAGGTGAGTTAGGGTTAGGGCGTGGGTCAGGTAAGTGTGCGATTGTGTGGATGTGAGGGTTAGGGTGGGGTAGGTGAGTTAGGGTTAGGGCACGGGTGAGGTGAGTGTGCGATAGTGACGGACCTTAGGGTTAGGGTTTGGGTTAAGGTAAGTGGATAGTTAGTGGTGTGTGTATAGTTTAGTGTAGGGTTAGGTGTAAGATTTTAGGTGTATGTGTGTGGATTGCTGTTTGCTTGGTGTGCTTGTGTTGTGTGTATGTGTTTTGGAACAGCAAATTTTTTCCCTAGGAAAAAAATCACTGTTCTGTATGTTCAATGTTTTCAGCTTTCGCTGAATAGGGTTTGATATTAGAACATTCGAAGTTTTGTTACTTCGATGTTCTAATATAGACCAGCTAGGACTGATCATAATTTAAACTACAAATGTGAGAGTGTTACTCTTAACACCTCTGAAAGGTGTTAGTTATTGAGGAAGGTGTGTTGATTCCCCTTTAGATTACTGACAAATCCTGACAGTTGTACAAGTGTGCTGATGTAGAACATATATACTAACTCAAAATCGCATATTTTATGTCAATAACACAGATAAATGGTGTTATTATTCTGATATTGTCCATGACTGTGTGTGCTTCTATCTACTATTGTCCATGAGCCTGTTGCTATGTGTCCTGCTTGGTTGAGAACTATGCTGACACTACAGTCATAGGTTCATAGGTTCATACTAGGCTATCTGCCCGAGGGCATTTACAAGCCTAGCCCATAGTTTTGTGGCTTATGCCACCCCTTTAGTATGGGGAACTATACCCATTATTTTGCTGTGCCTCTGTCGAGCAGTGACACTGAGGTAATCCCTGGGGTATATCTGCGATCTCCCATCCATTGGTCAACATTTCTCTTGAACAAGGCCAGCGAGGTGCTCTGCCTCACATATACCGGGATTTTGTTCCACAGCATAGGGAGTCTTTGGGTGATGAATCTATCCCTCCAGCACGTCCTATTAATAGCTGTGTCGAGGTTTAAGTCTCCCGCCCTTGTGGCTCTGACGGATCTAGATGTTTTGAGGTGAAGCATATTCATCAAATCTGGGTTTGACATGGCCTTGTATGTTAGGCAAAGGTCACCTCTGAGCAAGCGTGGCGACTGAATAGAGCTGGAGTTCTTTCAGTCGGGCAGCATAGGACAGATGTTTGAGACCCTTTATCCTTTTGGTGAGGAACTTTTGTGGCCTCTCCAGCTGCTGCAAGTGTCGGGTCAGATACATTCCGAATGGGGCATTGTACTCAATCATTGGTCTGATGAGTGATGAGTATAGGGAGACTATGACCTCCCTTGATCTAGATGAGAATCCCTTCATGATAAGGTGGGCAATGTAGAAGGTCTTCCTAACTACTTTAGCTATATGGGTATCGAATGACAGACTACTATCAACCTGGGTCCCCAGGTCCCTGATAACTTCTTCTGTGCTCAGTGGATTGCCACCTATTTGGTAGCTAGGGGTAACCTTGTTTTTCCTGAAGGGTATGACTATGCATTTTTTGGCATTTAACTTTAGGCCATGGCTCTGGCACCAGTTATCCATTTCTGTGAGACCCTTCTGAAGGATATCTGTGTCAGATGTGTTTTCTACTATGGCCCAGTTTGCAGTCATCTGCAAACTTTGTCAGCCATAACCCTCCTGTGTTTGCTTGTACTTGGAAAAGTAGATGCCAAACAAGAGTGGGCCCAGGACTGAGCCCTGTGGTACACCACTTGTGACAGGCTTTGAGTCTGACATGGCGCCAGCAACTCTGACCCTGTGGGTTCTGTCACTCAGCCAGTTTGCAACCCATCTTGTGATGTATGGGTTAACATTTAAGCTGATGAGTTTTTCAATGATACCCGAGTGGGGTATTGTATCGAAGGCCTTCGCCAGATCGAGGTAGGCTGTATGGACTGCCTTTCCCTCATCAATGGCTTTGGTGCCTGTTTCGAAAAAGTCAACCAAGTTTAGAAGGCATGATCTGCCTTTGAGAAAGCCAAACTGGGATGGATCCAAAGTCTGCAAATTCCCTATGTCTTTATTTATGAGGTCCATTATGATCCTCTCCATGGCTTTGCAGATAAGGCTTGTCAAGCTAATGGGCCGGTAATTTCCAGGGTCGGTGGAGGCACCGCCTTTGTGAAGTGGGACCACAGTTGCAGTGCGCCACTCCTGGAGTGCGTATCCAGAGGTAAGACTATGATTAAACAGCTGTCCTAGCTGTGGGTTTAATTCCTCGTTGAGTTCGTGGAGCACACAGCTGGGGACACCATCAGGTCCCATGGATGCTGTGTTTTTGCTTTGGAGAGAGCAGTTCTCACTTGGGCGTTGGAGATGTTTGGGGGCTGCAATCGCTTGGTATAGATATCTCTCCTTTTGGGGGGGAGGGGGGGAGAAGTTTGCACTGAACCTGTCAGCCAGTATGTTGGCAATGTCTGTAGGATCAGTAATCTTCACATCATTTTGAACTATTTCTGAGCATATCTGGGAGTTTCCTCCCAGGTTTCTAACATAGCTAAAGAAGGCCTTATGATTGTCTTTTGAGTCTTTAGCTATTTTTCTCTCAAAATTTGCTTTGGATGATTTTATGAGAGCTCTTAGTTTTTTACTTATAGTGATCAAGGGTGTCTTACCTTTTAAGGATTTTGCTCTATCTTGTAGTAGCTTCCTCCTTTTGTTGTAGAGCTTGTTTATGGCTGGGGTCCACCAGACTGGACGCTTGCCTTTGGTACAAAGAGTCTTTGTTTTGCTTGGGATTGCCTTATCCATGCAGTCCTGCAGGTGCTGGTAGAAGGCATTTGTAAGTGATTCAGCGGCTTGAGTACTGTTTTCCATGGCTCGGGGCCTTAAAGGAGACCACACTAGTCTTTAGAAGTCTGAAGTTGGCTTCTGAGAAGTTCTTTACTGTGGTCTTTTTATTTCAGGTGGGGTGGGATGAGGACCTCCAGCGAGATTAGTTTGTGATCTGATCTCACCAGTGAGGGGTATACTTCCAGTGTTGAACATTGTGCTCCCATGTTCGTGATGATGAGATCAAGTATGTTTTCTCCTCTTGTGGGGATGGTGACTAGCTGTTCCATGGCATTTGAGTTTATGAATTCCAGGAACTTTTGGGCTAGGGTGTTTGGGCTTGAGTAGTGTTCCCAGTCTATATTAGGGTAATTGAAGTCACCTAGTATGATGGCGTTTGGTGATACATTTATCCCCTCTAGTGTTTTCAGGAAGGCCATGTGAGGTTCCTGAGTTTGTGAGGGTGGCCTGTAACATGCTACAATTTGCAGAGCAGTCTTGCCTATGGTTAATTGCACCTGGATGGTCTCCGATGCATCGTGCGTTGCCACCAGTCTTGAGGTGTGGGTGTCCTTGATGAATATGGATAAGCCCCCTCCTTTCTCGCTATTGGCCGGATTTTGGGGCCGGAACGCATGATATGAGGTAAAACCTGATAGTGCTGGGGTGCTCGCAGGAGCCTTGAACCAGGTTTCTGTCACAGCACAGACATCGATGTTCTCCATACTGAGAAGGGCCTCGAGTGCATGCATTTTGAGATTTAGACTTCTGGCATTGAGCAGCATTACCCTTAGTTTTTTCCTTTTTTTGTGTTCTAGGGTGGTAGGTTTAGAATTTGAGCCTTGCCTAAAAAAGGCACTATGGGGGTGGCAAGAGCCTTTGCCAATATCCGGAATCCCAGGGGTGACAGGTGCAAGCCGTCCCTTGCGAAGCAGCGTGGCTTGTCCAGCATGCCATCCCAGGCAGACAGACATTGGATCCCCTTTGAATGACACCAGAGTTTAAGCCAATTGTTAAAGCTGATCATCTTATCTCTGTATTGTGGCATCATTCTTGGTGAAGGTAGGATACTGCTCAAGGTCAGGGTCATACCTGCCTGGGCTACATAATCAGAGAGCTCCTCAATGTCTCTTTTCATGTAGTCCAAGGAGTGCGTCTCAGGTCGTTTACACCAGCGTGGACAATGACTGAGTCGTATTTGTACCTGCTGTTGAGAGACCTGAGTGCTTGCGTTATGTGGCGGATTCTAGCGCCCGACAGGCAGCTTACTGTGACCTTCTCCTTACTCAGTCTGGTGAGTGGGATGTCAGTGTGTCTGACTATGGAGTCACCAATGACTAGTGTGTCTGGCATTGTGTTTGGCCTTAAGGGCTGTGACTGTTTGACACTCTGACTGTGAGGTCTATGTGTTGTAGGTGTTGTGTTCTGAGGTGGTGGTTGTTTGGGTGTCTGCTTTGGTGGCCTCTGCTGTTTTGGTAGATTTTGATCAGAGCCTCCAGTATGTCTTTGTGTGTTTATGTGTATGATTTGAGGTTGTGATGGTACTATGTGAGACTGGGTCTATAGTGTGTGTGGTAACCTTCTCCTCCTGACTGGTCTTGCCAGTCCTATGTTGAGAGAGCTCAGCCTCCAGTTTGGCCGTATAGTTGCATCTCTCGCATGTATTTGTGTTTTGTGGGAGGAGGAGAGGGTTGTCTGTGTACATGAGGCAATTGTAACATTGCCTCAATATTCCCAGGTTCACCAGCTGAGCAGGAGAGGACACTAGCAACTGATGCCACGACATGCTAGAAGGACTAGACAAAAAACTTTAAAAGAGATTCGGGGGGGACGTGGGTGACCGAGAAATGGGGGTTTGCCTTTTTGGAGTGCTATCTGTAAGAGTGCCGTATCAAGGTAATAAGTACTGTAGGAGCAAGTGCTAGGTTTAACAGATAGAGAATAGTCTACTTGGAGTCAAGTAGAGATGATCTTTTTAGTTATAGGATACGCTGATTAGATCAGTAGTATAGTTCGAGGAAGGTAGTTTTAAGGAAAATTTGAAGAGTGGACTTTAGGTAGCCGAATAGTTTAAACCTGCTTCCGCTAATTCACTAAAGCAGCTAAAAGCGTGCTTTATAGCAGGGGGCTGGAAAAGACAGGAAATGACCCAAAATGGCCAATAGACTACAAGTTACTGCCTTAAACCACTCCTCTAAGGACAAACAGGCAGCTCAGTACTCCCCACTCTCACTGGTGAGTAAAGAAACTTCCCCCTGACCAAACAAGGAAAATGGAGAAACACAGGAACCAAGACAAAGCCCAGGGATCAGCAAAATCTGGTCTCTGGAACACTAGTTAGGAAAGTATGGAAAACAAGGATATTTTTTGTTTTTTTCAAGTTTTTTTACAGAAAAGCAGAAAGCACAATAAATGCTATGATTTTCGAATAAATGCTATCAAAAGCTAGTACACTTGAGTGTATTAGCCTGTAGTTTAACTTTTAGGCAAAACTTAAACTAGCAAGTGCAGTAAACAGTTTTAGCTTATAAACACAGTAAAAACAGTGCAAACTTTGATAAAACAAGCAGAAACAGTAGTCGAAAGGCACAAAAGGTCGAAAAAAGCCAAGAAAAATACTTAAAATCTGGAAAGGTAGTCTTTTCTGGTCTCTGCTGCTAGAGGAACACTGCTGGCCACCACGAGGAGCTGTGCTGAGTTCTCAATAGCTGGAAAAGCCCGCCAAAACGCGCTTTATAGCAGGGGGCTGGAAAAGACAGGAAATGACCCAGAATGGCCAATAGACTACAAGTTACTGCCTTAAACCACTCCTCTAAGGACAAACAGGCAGCTCAGTACTCCCCACTCTCACTGGTGAGTAAAGAAACTTCAACCTGACCAAACAAGGAAAATGGAGAAACACAGGAACCAAGACAAAGCCCAGGGATCAGCAAAATCTGGTCTCTGGAACACTAGTTAGGAAAGTATGGAAAACAAGGATATTTTTTTTTTTTCAAGTTTTTTTACAGAAAAGCAGAAAACACAATAAATGCTATGACTTTTGACTAAATGCTATCAAAAGCTAGTACACTTGAGTGTATTAGCCTGTAGTTTAACTTTTAGGCAAAACTTAAACTAGCAAGTGCAGTAAACAGTTTTAGCTTATAAACACAGTAAAAACAGTGCAAACTTTGATAAAACAAGCAGAAACAGTAGTCGAAAGGCACAAAAAGTCGAAAAAGCCAAGAAAAATACTTAAAATCTGGAAAGGTAGTCTTTTCTGGTCTCTGCTGCTAGAGGAACACTGCTGGCCACCATGAGGAGCTGTGCTGAGTTCTCAATAGCTGGAAAAGCCCTCCAAAACGTGCTTTATAGCAGGGGGCTGGAAAAGACAGGAAATGACCCAGAATGGCCAATAGACTACAAGTTACTGCCTTAAACCACTCCTCTAAGGACAAACAGGCAGCTCAGTACTCCCCACTCTCACTGGTGAGTAAAGAAACTTCCCCCTGACCAAACAAGGAAAATGGAGAAACACAGGAACCAAGACAAAGCCCAGGGATCAGCAAAATCTGGTCTCTGGAACACTAGTTAGGAAAGTATGGAAAACAAGGATATTTTTTGTTTTTCAAGTTTTTACAGAAAAGCAGAAAACACAATAAATGCTATGATTTTCGACTAAATGCTATCAAAAGCTAGTACACTTGAGTGTATTAGCCTGTAGTTTAACTTTTAGGTAAAACTTAAACTAGCAAGTGCAGTAAACAGTTTTAGCTTATAAACACAGTAAAAACAGTGCAAACTTTGATAAAACAAGCAGAAACAGTAGTCGAAAGGCACAAAAAGTCGAAAAAGCCAAGAAAAATACTTAAAATCTGGAAAGGTAGTCTTTTCTGGTCTCTGCTGCTAGAGGAACACTGCTGGCCACCACGAGGAGCTGTGCTGAGTTCTCAATAGCTGGAAAAGCCGCCAAAAGGCTTTATAGCAGGGGCTGGAAAAGACAGGAAATGACCCAAAATGGCCAATAGACTACAAGTTACTGCCTTAAACCACTCCTCTAAGGACAAACAGGCAGCTCAGTACTCCCCACTCTCACTGGTGAGTAAAGAAACTTCTCCCTGACCAAACAAGGAAAATGGAGAAACACAGGAACCAAGACAAAGCCCAGGGATCAGCAAAATCTGGTCTCTGGAACACTAGTTAGGAAAGTATGGAAAACAAGGATATTTTTTTTGTTTTTCAAGTTTTTACAGAAAAGCAGAAAACACAATAAATGCTATGATTTTCGACTAAATGCTATCAAAAGCTAGTACACTTGAGTGTATTAGCCTGTAGTTTAACTTTTAGGCAAAACTTAAACTAGCAAGTGCAGTAAACAGTTTTAGCTTATAAACACAGTAAAAACAGTGCAAACTTTGATAAAACAAGCAGAAACAGTAGTCGAAAGGCACAAAAGTCGAAAAAGCCAAGAAAAATACTTAAAATCTGGAAAGGTAGTCTTTTCTGGTCTCTGCTGCTAGAGGAACACTGCTGGCCACCACGAGGAGCTGTGCTGAGTTCTCAATAGCTGGAAAAGCCCGCCAAAAGGCGCTTTATAGCAGGGGCTGGAAAAGACAGGAAATGACCCAAAATGGCCAATAGACTACAAGTTACTGCCTTAAACCACTCCTCTAAGGACAAACAGGCAGCTCAGTACTCCCCACTCTCACTGGTGAGTAAAGAAACTTGGCGCTGACCAAACAAGGAAAATGGAGAAACACAGGAACCAAGACAAAGCCCAGGGATCAGCAAAATCTGGTCTCTGGAACACTAGTTAGGAAAGTATGGAAAACAAGGATATTTTTTTTGTTTTTTTCAAGTTTTTTTACAGAAAAGCAGAAAACACAATAAATGCTATGATTTTCGACTAAATGCTATCAAAAGCTAGTACACTTGAGTGTATTAGCCTGTAGTTTAACTTTTAGGCAAAACTTAAACTAGCAAGTGCAGTAAACAATCATATTCAAGCAACTCATTTTGCACTTCTTCACAATATACACATACCCTCCCGTGTATATACTGTCCTTGATAAATATCCTCTTTTTTAATTTCTCCAAATCTTTTGGGTTTCTACTACCATGATGGGAATGGACCCCTTTCATAAGTCAAAGTATAATTAAAGTTCATGAAACTAATATTGTTTCACTCTTTTATGTCAGCCAAGAGTGCTGTATGCAGCAGCCACAATGTGCCCAGTACTGACTCCTTCTGCAATTTGTACAGAGTTATATGTATTGGTAACATATCTAAATACGATTGTAGATTTTTTTTATAACACCCATTGCTCCTACTACTATTGGAACTGTCTGGGTATCTTTCCTCCACATTGCTCTCTTTTCTGCCTGCAAATCCTGATATTTTATGACTTTGTGTTTCTCTGTACGCAAGATACTGTAGTCACTGGATGTGGTGATTTCATTGATCAATGCTACTTTTGTCTTCCACTGTATCTGGTTTTCTTGCATCTGTCTTGAACTGCTGGTGAGGAATGGTGAGGATGCAGGGAGTAGAGTTGGCGAAGGTGGATGAGTTTAAGTACTTAGTATCAGCAGTTCAAAGTAATGGTGTGTGGAAGAGAGGTGAAGAAGAGAGTACAGGCAGGGTGGAATGGGTGGAGAAGAGTGTCAGGAGTGATTTGTGACAGACGGGACCAGTAAGAGTGAAAGGGAAGGTCTACAAGAAGGTAGTGAGACCAGCTATGTTATATGGCTTGGAGACAGTGGCATTGACAAAAAGGCAAGAGTCAGAGCTGGACGTGGCAGAGTTAAAGATGTTAAGATTTGCACTGGGTGTAATGTGGATGGACAGGATTAGGAATCAGTATATTAGAGGGTCAGCTCAGGTTGGATGGTTTGGAGACAAAGCCAGAGAGGCGAGATTGCATTGGTTTGGACATGTGCTGAGGAGGGATGCTGGGTATATTGGGAAAAGGATGCTAAGGATGGAGCTGCCAGGTAACAGGAAAAGAGGAAGGCCTAAGATAAGGTTTATGGATGTGGTGAGAGAGGACATGCAGGTGGTTGGTGTTACAGAGCAATATGCAGAGGACAGGAAGAAATGGAAACAGATGATCCACTGTGGCGATCCTAATGGGAACAGCCGAAAGAGAAGAAAAAGAAGAAGATCTTGAATTGCTGGTAACTGGTGATCCCATGTGATGTAGACTTCATCATTTTCTATGATGCTTTGTGTCTCATGTTTCCAGTGTTTTTCAGCCACTTCAGTGCCATAATGTTTGCACAATCCCCAGCGCAACAGTCTTGCCACATTATTATGCCTTTCAGGACACAGACCTTCTGCCATTAGTATGTCACAACCAGCAATGAAGTGTGCAACTATTTCTGGTTCTGTTTTACAAAACCTACATTTGTCTGTTTCTCCCACATGTTCAATGGACTTTGTAAACCAACGTGTACCTAGCCCACTATCTTGGGCCATCAATATTAACCTTTCAACTCTTGTTATAAATTCGCCTCTCCTTAACCATTCCTGTATTTGATCCTGATCAACATGAGGTTCTTCCAGAAGTTTTCTATACTTGCAACTATAGTTATGCATTTTCCACATTTCTTGGCTTCTCGTCTGGTCCTTCACCTTATATTCCTCTTACATTCTTTCTTTTGCTTTTTGGCACATTCAGTTGCTGCCTGATTTTTATCTACTTCTAGTTTGATTTCCATTCCTGCTTGATGCTGATATGCTTCTGTTAGACTAAGCAGAAAAGTCATCTTAGATTTATTCTCCTCATGTTTCAAAACTTTCACTATGTTTGGGTCTTGTAATGTCAGCAGATATGTGTGCAGTCCCACGATTGTAGATCTATACATGTAATCAATTTCAAGGAGGCCCATCCCTCCTTCAGAATGGGGAATATATAATCTTGGTATGCATTGATTTTTATAAATCATTTGGTGAGCATGAAGCATCCTTCTTGTTTTCCTATCTAATCTATCCAACACGTTTTGGGGCCACTCAATCACTTCAAAACACCAGTGGCCAGCATAAAGAGTACATCAAGCACTTGTAAATAAAAATCACGTATAATTCATATGAAATACTTTATTCAGACCGGTTTCGGCTAACCAGCCTTCTTCAGTGAAAAAGCATTACATAATAGATGCATGATGAAACTATATATACACACCCCCAACCAATAACAGATATGGTCCAACCCAGAAATTGCAAGTACATTGAATATGTATATAAAACAATGAATGTAAGTTAGAAATATATATCAATAATGCATATACATATGTAAATAACAAAATACATATGAAAAAGTAATTTTATACACATATAAACATACAAACAAACTGCATATATATATATATATATATATATATATATATATATATATATATATATATATATATATATACACACACACACAAAATGTAATTTATATAAATATATACACATATATAGAACACAACAGAAAATAGCACAATGGTCTGTGGTGTCCTTCATAAATGGTCATCGAGTCCTGGGGAAAATACCACTCCTAAATTAATGATCCAGTATTTTTCTTTGTGATTAAGAATAGTGTGCCAGCCTTGTTGGTTACTCCTATCACCAATAATTCTATCTATTACCATAAACCTGAAATCCGCATTGGAATGTTTGATACTATGTCTGTATAGGGCATTCGTCTCCCTTTTATTTTGGATATCACTTCTGTGCTCAGACATCCTAATTCTCAATGAGTGTGAAGTTTGGCCCACTTAAAAAGCAGAACATTTACATGTGGCCAAATATACTATCCAGCTGCTGGCACAATTGCCAAAGACCCTGAGATCATATACCCTGCTGGTGTTTGCACTAGTAAATTGTATTAATTTACTCATAAATTGGCATGACCCACAATGTCCACAAGGGAACATTCCCAATAATTGATCCCCAGACATGGTCAATTGTTTGTATACTGCTCCCCCACTCTCCTTATTCTTAAAGTGCGAAAAATGAGCAGCTGAGGTTCTTCCACGTCTATAAGAGAATTGGCATCTGGGGCCCAAACTCTTCTGTCAGAACCATCAGGGAGTCAAAAACGCTCCAGATCGCCATCCTTAGAGTCGATACATTCGGCTCCGGGGTTGTCCTTGCTGCAATCAGAGAGAAGTAATCGATCCCACTCTTCTCGGTCATCTAGACTATCTGACCATGATTTGGAGAGAGTGGTGAGCAGGCTTTTAAAATCGCAGGACCTGGCTAAAATGCTATGCAGCCCCCCTCATCAGGGTTTGGCTCTACCTGTCTCTGCAGTAGTTCCTCCTTCGACTCATCCCCTGAGCTTGGAGCTGGAGCATGCTGAGGCTGGGATCGTGGGACCATCGGCACTGATACCACCCATTTTGGTTCCATCGACGGCTCCAATCTCTTCCATGGTGCCATCCTTGGAGGGATCGGGGTGCTGGGACTCCCTCATCGGCTCCAAGGGGGCGAGTGGCATTGGACCCTTGTCCGACCCTGTTCTCCCTCTTGGAGTTTCGGCGCAGGTGAGTTTGGCTCCTACATCGGCTTCGGAGCCATCTCTCTTGGTGCTGGGAAGGATTCCGGTCTCTTCGGAGCCGGAGCCTTCTCCGATATCAGGAAGAAGCACCTTCAAGGTAATGAGGAGTGTGCTGGCATCTGAGTCAGCCTCATGGTCAGCCTCATCGGCTCCTCCCCCATGATGCCTGCTCCTGCCCCTCCTCCAGACCCCAGGCGTGGGGAACAAGTGCTCCAGGGCACCCCATTGGGTGTATCTTCCTCTTCTGAGGCCTCCCCCATTCATTCAGAGGAGCCCCCTCGAAAGAGGAAATGCAAGAAGAAGCATGTTGACTCCCCTGAGTCTGTCACTTCAGATACCGACTTGGAGGAGTTGGAAGGGTCCCCGAGATCCCCCCTCTGAGGACGTCTCTTTTTCAGACATCCTTGAGATTCTTAGGGAGAGGGGGAACTGGACTACCCTTAACCCTTCCAAGGATGAGTCGGTATTCCTGGACACATTTGGATCCCGACCATCCACCTCCTGGGTGTCTCCGCCTTTCGATCCACTGATGTCTGTGGTGGCTCGAAAGGCATGGTCAGCTCCAGACACAATGGAACCAACTCCCCGCAGGCCCACAAAATTTAATACTGCCCCACAAGACAAGCAATTTCTGACCAAGGGTGTTCCCGTTGATGCCATGGTGGTAGCAGCGGCCACAAAAAAGGAGTTGGCTGAAACTTCTTCGTCTGTCCAACCCCCTAATAAGGAATCTAGGATGATGGACAGATATGGGAAGTGGATGTTTTCCTCAGCGACCTTCTCCATGAGGTCGCTGAACTATTTGTGCCACTTTACCCACCTTCAAAGGGATCTCCTTAAAGAGCTAGGAGATACCCTTCAAGATCCATCAGCTGCGGGGGCCCAGGCTAAGATTGCCTCCCAGCTGGTGACTCTTAATTCGGTAGTAAACTCCTCCATGCGGCTCATCTCTTATGCAGCCAATGGCACGAGTAGGGCCACAGGCATAGGTGTGGCTTTGAGGAGGCACACTTGGATGCGGTTATGCAACTTTGCGGAACCCTTCAGGGCATCTTTCACCAACACCCCCTTTGATGGTTCTGCTCTGTTTGGACCACAGGTGAAGGATACCCTTACCAGATGTGAAAAGGAAGGCAAGACTCTCTCTGCTGTGGAAGTCTGTTTTTCCACTCCTTCAAGACCGTATCCCAAGGGTCAGAAGAGTGGAAAAATGTGGTTCCGGAAACCCCAGGGAGCCATGCCTGACACAGGTGGAGAGTTCCCCTCCAGGGGCAGAGGAGGGAACAACAATAGATGCCACCCTAGGGGCAGAGGGGGGTCTGCAAAATCAGGGCCAAAGAGAATCTATCTCTGACAAGCCCTTCCAGCATCCCTGAAGTGCTGCCCGGCTGTCCACCTTCGGAGGCAGTCGGGGGAAGATTATCGCTGTACCCAAAAGCCTGGCAAAGTATAACACAAGACAAATGGGTACTGTCTATCATATCCGAAGGCTACAAAATCCCCTTCCTTCACACTCCACACATTCCCAACAAATCCCTTCCAGATGTTCCACCCAATCTAAGGGATCAAGCAGTTCAAGAAATTTCAAAACAGCTAAGAAAAAGAGCCATCCAGTCAGTCCCAGCAGACCAGCAAGGATCCGGAATTTACTCAAGGTTCTTTTTGGTACCAAAAAAGACAGGGGACTGGAGACCCATTCTGGATCTCAGCAGACTAAACAGGTCTGTTCAAAGAACGAAGTTCCGGATGGTCACGCTACAGTCCATTTTACCCTTTCTGGGTCAGGACAATTGGTTGTGCTCCATAGATCTTCAGGACATGTACTACCATATCAAAATGGACAGATGCTCCAGAAGATTCCTCCGCTTCTGGCTGGGAGCCAGTCATTATCAGTTCCAGAGCTCTGCCCTTTGGTCTCACCACAGCCCCCAGGGTGTTCACCAAATTTTTGGCAGCAGTTACCGCTCACCTGAGACGGCAAGGATTCCAGGTGTTTCCATATTTAGATGAGTGGCTCCTTACTGCAACCACCAGGCATCACCTGCTGCAAGCCAGAGACTACACCTTCCAAACTTGCTCCAAACTAGGCATCACAATAAATTTCGAAAAGTCTGCATTGTCGCCTTGTCAATCTATCACCTTTATAGGCGGAAACTTAAATACAAAGGACATGACAGCGAGACTTCCAGTAGACAGAGTGTTAGACATTCAACGACATATGCAGGTCTTATTAGGATGCAAAAAAATTCAGGCCAGATTCGTCCTAAGAACATTGGGTCTCATGGCAGCGGCTATCATACTAGTCCCCCTCGCACGTTTTCACATGAGGATTCTTCAGTGGATGCTGTTCACACAATGGTCCTTCCAGCAACTCCTAATGTCTCACATGATAATGATCACACAGTCATGCAAAAACCAACTTGTTTGGTGGATGGTTTCCCCATCATTACACCAGGGCAGACTATTTGTTCTTCCTCCTCCAGTAGCTACGGTGACCATGGATGCCTCCCTGATTGGGTGGGGAGGGCATTTTCAGGGCAGAACAGTCCAAGGCACCTGGCAGCCTCATGAGTACCATCTGCATATCAATGTCTTGGAGATGAGGGCCGTGCTTTTAGCATTGCAAGCTCTTCAGAACTCTCTTCCCACCGGGACCATTGCAATTCAAACAGACGATATGTCAGTAGTATGGTACATCAACAAACAGGGCGGAACCAAGTCCTACCCCTTATATCGAGAAGCACTCAGACTTTGGCAGTGGGCGATCTCTTCCCAATGGTTGCTGATAGCAGTGCACATCCCTGGGAAGTCCAATGTTATAGCAGACAGGCTGAGCAGAGCAATTCTCATGCCTCACAAGTAGTCTCTCAATCAGACTGTGGCAGACAAAATTTTCTGCAAATGGGGTCAGCCTTGCTGCGACCTTTTTGCCACCTCCTTCAACAGCAAGTGCGACAATTTCTTCTCTCTCCTCCCTCTTCCCAGACACTTCCCCCAGAGATGCTCTAGTTCACAATTGGCCTCAAGGACTTCTTTATGCATTCCCTCCTTTTCCCCTGATTCCCAAACTATTACAGAAAGCTACCACATTGGGATGCAAGATGATCCTCATTGCCCCTTACTGGCCTCGACAAATTTGGTTCCCATTCCTGCATCTGGAGCAGCCCCGGACCCACTTCCAGACCTCCTGATCCATCAGTCGGGCGGGCTGCACCAATCTCTTCAATCGCTCCAGCTCACTGCTTAGTTGCTCCACTTCCGACCTTAGCCAGGCTTCCGAACATCTCCCACTCGGTGCGTGATATCATCTTATCCTCGCATAAGTCTACCACTAGAAAAACTTATGCTAGTAAGTGGAAACATTTTTCCTTATGGGCAGAGACCAGGAATATAGATCCCTTTTCAGCCCCTGTACACCATATTTTAAAATTTCTAGCGGAACTTTTTCGAGCTGGATCCTCTTCTGCCACGATTAGAGTTCAGCTAGCTGCAATTTCAAACTTTCATACGGGCCTACCTGATACAAGTATCATGTCCCATAAGCTTTGTAAAGCCTTTCTTAAAGGGACCACTCTACTCAGGCCCCCAGTAAGAGATCCCCCACCTCCGTGGGATCTGAATTTGATTTTAGCTTCCCTGATACTGCCCCCCTTTGAACCTGCAGCTTCTTGTTCTTTGAAGTTTCTTTCTTGGAAAACCCTTCTTCTGGTTGCAATTTCGTTGGCTAGAAGAGTTTCTGAACTCAGGCTCTTTGTGTTCATCCTCCTTACCTAGTTTTTCACAATGATAGAGTTTCTCTTCAGACTAACCCTTCCTTTCTTCCAAAGGTTGCTTCTGATAATAATTTGAATCAGTCCATTGACCTACCAGTGTTTTTTCCAAATTATTCCAACAAAGCGGAATACAAATTACATCAGTTGGATGTTCATAGACAATTACGCTTTTACTTGCATAGAACCAAGCAAATCAGAAAATCAGACCAGCTGTTCCTGTCCTATGCTGAGGGTAAACAAGGTATACCGGTGTCGAAAGTAACCTTATCTAGGTGGTTGACATCTATTATTACATTTATATATCAGTTAAGCAATAAAGAGCTTCCTGCTAAACCAAAAGGTCACTCAACTTAACATTAAGAAGTTATGTACCTACCATAATGTTCCATGTTAGTTGTCTTCTTCTCGCCTTCTTTCTTGCGTCCCACCCTCCATCCCCCTATCCTAGTAGACCGAGAAGAGTTCCTTATGTTTTTTTATCACTGGCTGAGTCTTCTCTGGCTATTACTTCTCACTATCAGTCTCTCCAGTAGGTTCATGCATCCTACTACAGTTTACTGTATTATTATTATTATAATTGTTATTATTATGTCTGTAGTTAGGTTTACCAAATGAGATCTGGGTATCTAGTGCCAGGCATCATGGGATATACGGGGGGCCTCGAGCCATTAAGCAGCTCTCGAGCTTTTGAAAATGACTGAGTTGGAGCCGAGGATCGGCTCCGAACCCAACCAGCAAGAAAGAAGGCGAGAAGAAGAAGACAACTAACATGGAACGTCATGGTAGGTACATAACTTCTTATTCAGTAGCAAAATGCATATCTTTTTGAACATTTATGTTTTAAAAATAAGAATAAATCTTATTAGAAGAGGCAAAAGTATTTATGTAGTAGTTTCGGTCTAGAAGTCCTACTTACTCTGTAATAGACAGAGGAAATATCATCATAATTATAATCCCATTTTTAAGAATAATTTTTAACAGCAGTACTTGCTTCCATAAAACAATATCTGTTACCAGATATCATAACAATTTAGACCATTCTGACCTTCATTACCTACTAAAATGATCCCGTAACCTTTGCAACATATCCATATTAATAATTCCGTTTGGATTCCAGAATAATTTAAAAGTTTTAACATCAGCAGAAGAAGGTCTCAAAATGGATGAAGTCCTGCTTGCACTAAAAAATTGCTACCACAAAAAAGCTTTAAAGGATACCACACAAAGAGATTCATTCCCCAGTTCAAATACACAAGCTTCTCCAAATCACATTTAGCTTTCACAATGCTTTATCAAGTGTTAAAAGGTGTTTGAGAGAACAACAGTTTCAAATATTCAAAGATTCAAATAAACTTTATTGTCATTTAGGAGCAGACAAGTGCAGCCTAAACAAAATTACAAATGCCAGCTCACAAGAGAAATGCAGTGCAAATAATACAGCTACAGCAGTATCAAGGATTAACATAAAAAAGAAAATAACAACACGTATGACATGCAAGAGGTAATTCACATTATGTAAACACACTCAATACCCATTATCCAATGATAAATAATAAATAAAAAATGAATACCTACTACCCAACCCCTTCACCATTAAGATAGAGAATAAATAGAGACTAGTGAATAGCAACTGTTTATATCGCACTTGTTAACCTTAGATGTGACTCAGTATAGCCATCATATTATGTAATAGTAATGCTGACAGTAATTGCTCAGAGCAGCAGGATTAAATAAAAAAAAAAGAGGCTTCAATGTATCTGGTATTATGGTTGGTGTCTGAGTTAATAAGCCACGCAGCTGTAGGATACAAACTGTTCCCGAATCTGGTAGTCCTACAGCAGAAGCTGCGATACCTCCTTCCAGGTGCAAGTTTTGAGAACCAGTTGTGGGCCGGATGGGTCGAACCAGCTAGTATTTTGCATGTTCTTTGTCTTGCTCTTGTAAAGAAAAGCTCCTGAATAGAAGGGAGATTTGTGCCTAAGATTTTCTCAGCCACCCTCACCACCTTCTGTAGTTTCTTCTTCTCAGCAGCTGTGCAGTTGCTGAGTCATGCTATAAAGTTGCTAGTGAGGATGATCTCAATAGCTCTCCTGTAAAAAGTGGTAAGAGCAGACAGTGGGGAGCCTGGCCTTTTTGTGCTTTCTCAGGAGGTGAAGCCTCAGTTGAACCTTCTTGACTCTATGACTGGAATTAACAATCCAGGAGAGTTCATCTGAGATGTGAAGGCCCAGAAAGTTGGTTGTTTTGACTTTCTCTACTACCTCCTTTGATAGTGATTGGTTGGTGAACTGTTGCCTTTCTCTTTAAGTCCATAATCATTTCTTTGGTCTTATTAGCATTCAGTGAAACCAATGAAAAAAACTCAGTCCAACACACTGGTTCCAATAAAGACAGCAAAATTCCACACCAAAGGCTCCACGTATGTATAAAAACTTTAATACACACAACGAATACCCATCAGATTAAGCACTTCCAGTCCACACAGGGAACTTCATCAGAATGCTTACACATAATTAACAACCATTTAAATAGCACCAACAATCAGCAGTTTAAAGAATTCTATTGGTTCCTAACTAAATTGCTTACAAGGCATGAACAGTTCTTTTAAAATAATATTCTGAGGGGTGGCAAATGTAATGCGTATATTTAAATAGTATAAAATTAATGTTTCAGTAATCATTTTACAGAGATTTTCTCAATGACAGATTTTTAGTATAGAGTAAAAAAGAAAATAAATTGTTCCAACAAAGGAACTTAGAACCATAGGAACAGTACCAGGAAAGTGAAGGGGACCATGAGATGCCAAGCCTTTAACTAGATGCACTTAAAAGTTCTTGCCACTCTCTCTCCAAGCACTCTCCAAACACTTAATAGCACTCGCCTCTCAAATTAAGCAGGGTTGTACAAGATAACCCTGGGGTAAATTTGTGTCTACCCATCATCAAGGCTAGCCTTAAAAGTAGACGAGAGAGAGAGAGACAGAGACAGAGACAGAGACAGAAGAATATCATTCACACAAGTATCCAGGTCTGCTATGACTGTATCTGCTTGAAGAGGGGTACCACATATAATATGAGGTGAGAGAGGCTTTTTGCTGAATACAGCTGTGCTGTACTGTTTCGTATTTAGCTTGGGATCATTTCCAAACACTGCACATGTGTATATTCCAGCCCTTTTTGGAGCAGTTTAATATCAGTGGATGAGTAGATAACACCTTCCAGCTTGCAGTCATCAACAAACTTGGTCAACCACACTTCAGGATATTAGTTTAGATGTCTGAAAAGTAAATGCCAAACAAAAGAGGACCAACAATTATTCATGTGGTACACCAAGGTTTTAGTTTTACATTCAGATGGGGTACAACTGACTTTCACTAAATGAGATCTGTTGGATAGCCAATTTGCAATCCAGTGGACAATGTAGGGATTTTCATTACATTTATTTTTTTTAATAATACCAGCATGGAGGATTGTGTCAAATGTCTTGACCAAGTTAAGATAAGCAAGATGGAAAATCAGACCAGTATCCACAATATATGTAACCTTTTCAAAGACGTTTATTAGGTTCAGGAGACAGGACATGCACTTCAGAAAGCCAGACTGAGTGGGGTCTAGATCAGATAAGTTGTCAGAGTCTGCATAAATTAGTTTTTCTGTGAAATGTTCCTTGGCTTTGCATATAATGCTGGTGAAGGTGATAGGCTTATAATTACCTGTAGTGGGGCCACCATTGCATAGAGGAGTCACAGTAGCTGTTTTACAAACATCAGGCAAAAGCCCTGGGATTGAGATGAGGATGAACAGTTTAGTAGAGCCTTGGATAACACACACTTGGCTTTGATGAGAATGCAGCCTGGTATGTTATCTGTTCCCATAGAAATATTATTTTTAGCCTTTGAAAAGGAAAGTAAGATTAGTTCCAATGTGATTTCCGGAAAAATTAACTTTCAGGGATAGTGGATGTAGCAGTATGAGTAGATAGAGTAAAATGAACACTACGTTTCTCTGTTAATATATTATATATTTCTTTGAGCTAAGAATGTGTAAAATTATCATAGATTAGCTCAGTGCATAGCTGAATATAATTCCTTAATTTCTAAACTTAACCGAGGAAAGATTTGTAGTTTCCTTTGGGATCAGCAGTAACTTTAAGCTCATATGCTACATTTTTATTAGGACTTTTATTTTTCTTTCTGGCATGTTTCAGTGTGGTCTTGAAATATGGAAACAAGGATTTCTTACAACTTTTCATTTTCCTTATTTTGTTTTACAGTTTAATAATACAGAAGGTTCTACCAGAGAGCTTTATTCCTGAATGTACCATTATATTTAGTGTGAATGGATACATTTTCTACTTAATTGTTTAGGTGTTTGTGAAAGTTGGAGGTGAATGGGGCAGCCCTCTCAGTTGAGACTTTGTTGAGGATTTGTGAGGGGCTTCTACAAGGTTAGCCCTGGAAAAGTCCCAAAACCTAATTGATTTGGTGGTGGGGTGGTACCACTGGGCCTGGTGACTGATTTATGGCCAGATTTAATCAGGTATAAGCAGATGCATAGTAAGGTAGATGTGGGGGTGAGACTGGTAAGGACCAG
The DNA here is from genome assembly GCF_019279795.1 of Protopterus annectens. Classification (NCBI taxonomy): domain Eukaryota; kingdom Metazoa; phylum Chordata; order Ceratodontiformes; family Protopteridae; genus Protopterus; species Protopterus annectens. The sequence continues at coordinate 1,141,004,339 of NC_056728.1, read as the reverse complement.
TTCAAGGATATTAAAAGACTCTGTGCTCTAGAGCTTTGGTATTAACAAATTCTAGAAAACATTGACCATATCCATTTTTAGAGGTGAAAGTGTGTCAGTCAATGTTTAGTAACGGAAATGTCCTAGCAAGATGATATTTGGTTTGATATTTAGCTCCTGTGTGGTGTTAAGGTAATTACCATGACCTGTGGGGGACATTGATGTGGTTCTCCAACTAGCAATGAAGTAATAATTGGATTGAGTAAGGATGATTTGAAACTCGAGGAGCTCAAAATTAGGGTCATGGATAATCTGACATGATGTGATGAGACAGATATGAATAGTTATCCAAGGGTCTGAAAGCATTACAGGTGCTATACCCTGCTGTAGAAGGAGTGCTGTCATTACACCGATACCACATCTCAGTAAGTGCACAGATATGAATGAGTTTGAGTTGCAGGAGGGTCTCAAGATTTGAAAATACAGGAACGCAGAAGTGTACAAACTGTTTTTGCTCTTAATTTCTCTCTCTCTCTCTCTCTCTCTCGAGGGGTGTTGTGCCTCCCACTCTTCTTCCTGTTAAATTACATAATCACTTTGATGATGCCACATAAAGTTCAAAGGGAGATGTGTTATAAGGCAAATCTCAAAATGGAAAACAACATTTGAAACACAGCTCTTGCAATTATTGGACTTCTTAGTTTTAAAAAGGGTGGTCAGGTTCATGTTTTTGCATTTAGTATGAGTACCTTACTTAAAAGAGAGATAATTGAAGCTTTGCTTTAATAATTAAATACAGTATTTGTCTGGTGATTTATTCAGAATCATCATTATTGGTTTATATAAGATATTAACAGGTTTTGGACATG